>NC_061840.1:16013704-16016204 GCF_019202785.1 Penaeus chinensis
GAGGAGGAGGAAGGAAAGGAAGAGGAGGAGGAAGGAAAGGAAGAGGAGGACGAAGGAAAGGAAGAGGAGGAGGAAGAAAAGGAAGAGGAGGAGGAAGGAAAGAAAGAAAAGGAAGAGGAGGACGAAGGAAAGGAAGAGGAGGAGGAAGAAGAGGAAGAGGAGGAGGAAGGAAAGAAAGAAAAGGAAGAGGAAGAGGAAGAAAAGGAAGAGGAGGAGGAAGGAAAAGAAGAAGAGGAGGAAGGAAAGGAAGAGGAGGAGGAAGGAAAGGAAGAGGCGGAGGAAGAAAAGGAAGAGGAGGAGGAAGGAAATAAAGAAAAGGAAAAGGAGGACGAAGGAAAGGAAGAGGAGGAGGAAGAAAAGAAAGAGGAGGAGGAAGGAAAGGAAGAGGAGGAGGAATAAAAGGAAGAAAAGGAAGTGGAGGAGGAAGGAAAGGAAGAGAAGGAGGAAGAAAAGAAAGACGAGAGAAGGAAAGGAAGAAAGGGGAGGAAGAGGAAGAGGAAGAGGAGGAGGAGGAAAAGGAGGAGGAGGAGGAGGAGGAGGAGGAGGAGAATGAAGAGGAGGAAGAGGAAGAGGAGGGAGAAGAGGAGGAAGAAGAGGAGGAGGAGGAAGATGAGAAGGAAGGGAAAGGAAGAAGATAGAGGAAGAGGAGAAGAAAAGAGAAACAGAAAGGAGAAAACAGAAGGAAAATTAGGAGGAGGAAGGCGAGGAAGAGACAGAGTATGTCAGATAAGAAAGAAAGGAAGAAGAGGATAATAAAGAGGAACAAAGAAGAAAGAGAAGGAGAACAAGGGCGAGGAAGAGACGGAGAATCGTATATAATGATAATCATGCAAAAAAAACAAAAACAAATAAAAACACCATCATCACAAAAGACAAAAAAAAAAAAAAAAAAAAAAAAAAAATCTGAAAGCAAATTAAAATAACTGAGTATATATACAAAATCAGATGATTAGAAAGATATCTAATTCAACCAGATGACCAAGGCATGAGCAAAGGTCAAAGGTCATTCACCTACAATATTCAAAGACATTTATCGGTTCATCAGACATACTGATTTATTAAACAAAACCGCACAGCTTACTCTTTGATTCAACTGGAAAATCTGCCTTAAATGAAAGTGACGATATTATAACAAAAATATACTTTTATATACACTATTCATTCAAAAAAACTATGACAATATTTAAGGAAAGGTTCAAAAGAAACAATAATGCAACTAATTTGACAAAACGGATGAAATATAGCAAGATATAACTTAATATGATATAACTGAATGTAATATAACTTAATGTATATAATTATACAGCTATATGTGAATAGATGCATAATTAGATATTTGACATATGGTGTACACTAGACATGCAACAAAATAAGATAAAGATTCTAACGAAGAAGAATAAGTGAATGCGGAGAAAGATTAATGGAATAAAGGAGAGTGAATAAGGGAATATGTAAAGTATGAATATAAACTGAAATAATTAATAAACTGGAATAATAAATATCACAAGTCGATAAGTTGATAAATAAACCTGAAATATAGATTTATAGATATAATCAAATACACAGGAAAGGATTATATATATCTATACATTTGTACAGTCAAAACCAGAATTGTTATAAAAATAGTTTAGAAATAAATAAAAGGATATTTGAATTAATATTTACATGAGGAAGCAATGAAATAAATTGATATACAAACAATAAATACGTAAAAAAAAGTAAAATAAACAATACACAAATACTAAGAATAAAAAGATGTATATACAAACGAACAAATAATAGATACATAAAAAAAAACTGATCGATGTATAAAGAGACGAATAAGTGTGAGTCTTATAGCCTTTGGTTCCGTTAAAGAACACGAAAATTTATGACTTAAAACGAAAAAGAAAAAAAAAAAAAAAGGCATTCGGTTTATGACTGTTGTAACTAGACTTCTTATCAGCAACTTCTGGCTTTCTAATGAGGCTGTTATGACCTTGTCTGACTCCGTTATCTGACAAGAAACATTGCCCTCTCTCTCGCTCTCTCTCTCTCTCTCTCTCTCTCTCTCTCTCTCTCTCTCTCTCTCTCTCTCTCTCTCTCTCTCTCTCTCTCTCTGTTTCTCTCCTCCCATATTTTCCTCTTCTGTCTCTTCCTCTTCCCTTCTTCCTCCTTCCTCCTTCTTGTTCTTGTTCTCTCTTTTTTTTTCTCGTTCTCACTTCCTCGTGCTTTCGTTATCTCTCTCTCTCTCTCTCTCTCTCTCTCTCTCTCTCTCTCTCTCTCTCCTCTCTCTCTCTCTCTCCCTCTCTCTCTCTCTCTCTCTCTCTCTCTCTCTCTCTCTCTCTCTCTCTCTCTCTCTCTCTCTCTTCTCTTTCTCTCTCTCTCTCTCTCTCTCTCTCTCTCTCTCTCTCTCTCTCTCTCTCCCTCTCTCTCTCTCTCTCTCTCCCTCTCTCTCTCTTTATCTCTCTCCCTCTCTCTCTCTCTCTCTCTCTCTCTCTCTCTCTCTCTCTCTCTCTCT
>NC_061840.1:16023704-16027314 GCF_019202785.1 Penaeus chinensis
TTTCTGTTGAGTATGTGGGCAGAGATGAAATACAGAAAACTAAATGCTTGATAAGGGGTGACTGCTCCGTTGTGATTATGAAAACTATTTCAGTTGCGAAAGAAAATGTTAAAATTGATTGTTGCAGTAGATAGATAGATAGATAGATAGAGAGAGAGAGAGAGAGAGATAGAGAGAGAGAGAGAGAGGGGGGGGGAGTAGAAGAAAGAGAGAGAGAAATAAAAGATAGAAGAAAGAAAGGGACGCGAACGAAACCGAAATCCCAAAGACAAGAGAAAGTGAAACACACCCATAGCGAAATACGACGAAGCCGAAAGAGCGAGACCAAAATGAGGCAACAACGTCATATGCTTTTCATCCCCCCCCCCCCCCCCTTCCGTCTCATCTGCGTGAGTGCTCTCGATCGCCTTGTCTGCGGTCCCGGGTGCGCCGCCCAGCGAACGCAAAAACGCACGAGATGCACTCAAATCTGAAGGCTCGTATAGGTGTGTGTCTGTATTGAACGTATCCTGTGTGTGTGGTGTGGGCGCACTCCACACATAGGCACATACAGGCATATAAATATGTGTTCATATATATATATATATATAAATATATATATGTATATATATATGTATGTATATATATACATAAATACATATATACATATATACATATATACATATATACATATGTACCGTTATGGACACACACACACACACACACACACACACACACACACACACACACACACACACACACACACACACACACACACACACACACACACACACACACATGTATATATATATGTATATATATATATATATATATATATATATATATATATATGTGTGTGTGTGTGTGTGTGTGTGTGTGTATATGTGTTTATGAACCGTATTCATGTTGAGTAATGTAGAAAAGGCATGACTAACAAAGAATATCTTCATAGTACAAGAGATGCATTTAATTTGTTTCGAATATACTACCTTCGTCAGAAATATCTGTATTTCTGACGAAGATATTTTCGAAACCGGTTAAATACATATCTTGTATAGTGAATATATATATATATATATATATATATATATATGTATATATATTTATATATAAATGTGTATATATATACACATATATTTATACATATATATTTATGTGTGAGTGAGTGAGTGAGTGAGTGTCTGAGTGAGTGAATGTCTGAGTGAGTGAGTGAGTGAGTGTGAGTGAGTGAGTGAGTGTGTGAGTGTATGAGTGAGTGAGTGAGTGAGTGTGAGTGAGTGAGTGAGTGAGTGAGTGAGTGTGTGAGTGAGTGAGTGAGTGAGTGTGAGTGAGTGAGTGTGTGAGTGAGTGAGTGAGTGAGTGAGTGAGTGAGTGAGTGAGTGTGTGAGTGTGTGAGTGAGTGAGTGAGTGAGTGAGTGAGTGAGTGAGTGATTGATTGAGTGAGTGAGTGAGTGAGTGAGTGAGTGAGTGAGTGTGTGAGTGAGTGAGTGTGTGTGAGTGTGTGAGTAGTGAGTGAGTGTGTGAGTAGTGAGTGAGTGAGTGAGTGAGTGTGTGAGTGTGTGAGTGTGTGAGTGAGTGAGTGAGTGTGTGAGTGAGTGTGTGAGTGAGTGTGCGAGTGAGTGAGTGAGTGAGTGAGTGAGTGAGTGAGTGAGTGAGTGAGTGAGTGTGTGAGTGTGTGAGTGAGTGAGTGAGTGTGTGTGAGTGTGTGAGTGTGTGAGTAGTGAGTAGTGAGTGAGTGTGTGAGTGAGTGAGTGAGTGAGTGAGTGTGTGAGTGAGTGTGTGAGTGTGTGAGTGTGTGTGTTTGTGTGTGTGTTTGTGTACATACTTACATATATGTATACATACATGTTTATATAAATATATATGAATATGTAAATATGTAAATATAAAAATATAGGTAGACAATCAGACACTCATATGTTTTTACATATACATATATATACACGGACAGCGGTCACTGTTCAAAACATACACTGCTTCATGCACTTTACACCACGCGGAAGGGAACTGTCCAGCGAGGGGGGCGGGGCACGAAGGGGCATGAGGCGAGGAGAGGACAAGAGGCTGGGGTTATAGGTGATGGAGGGAAGGTAGGGTGGAAGGGTAGTTGGCAGGGGATAGGTAATAGACAAGGGAAAAAGGCTGAACGAGACAGAGAGGGGAGAAAAAAAAAGCTAGGAGAGAGAGAGAGAGAGAGAGAGAGAGAGAGAGAGAGAGAGAGAGAGAGAGAGAGAGAGAGAGAGAGAGAGAGAGAGAGAGAGAGAGAGAAAAGAAAAATCCCAACGAAGAAAAATATGATTTCAAAGAACTACACAAACAAACAAACTCATAAAATTTAGAAAAATACCAACAAACAAAATCATAACAAAACTAAAATAACGGAAAGATAAATAAATAAATAACAACCCAAACAGAATACAAAAAAAAAAAAAAAAAAAAAAAGAGAGAGAGAAAAAAAGAGAAAACGAAAGTAAAGAAAACGAAATGCGCGCCGAAGCTGTTACAAAAACGCGCGAGACAACGTTGAACCGGATATGTTTACGCGAACGGCCTCTTGGTGTCGCCTCGGGAAGAGACGGCGACTGCTCGCTCGCGGGTTATTGGGCCGCCGGCTCTCGCACGCGGCGGGCGGCGCTCGTTTGGCTCGCTGGTCCTGTTGAGGCTTCTTGTTTCATTTTCTTCCGTTTTTTTGTTTCTTTTTTGCATTTTTATTATTATGAATACCATCATCATCATTACTATCGTCGTCATTATTATTGTTGTTGTTACTATCAGTATTATAGCAGTCATTATTATTATTATGATTATTATTATTATTATCATTGTTAGTATTGGTATTACTTTTATCACCACCATCCTCCTCCTCATTATTATTGATATTATTATCATCATTGTCATTAGTAGTGACAGTAGTAGTTGTTGTTATCGTTGTTGTAGTTATAATACTGCATTTGGGTTATTTCCATCTTGTTTTATTCAGATTTTCATTATTAATTTTCTTATTTGTTCTAGGCTTTACATATACATACAAACATACGTACATACGTACATACGTACATCCATCCATCCATCGATCCATCCATCCATCGATCCATCCATCCATCCATCCATCCATCCATCCATCCATCCATCCATCCATCCATCCATCCATCCATCCATCCATCCATCCATCCATCCATCCATCCATCCATGCATACATGCATACATGCATACATGCATACATGCATACATGCATACATGCATACATGCATACATACATACATACATACATACATACATCCATACATCCATACATCCATCGATCCATCGATCCATCGATCCATCGATCCATCGATCCATCGATCCATCCATCCATCCATCCATCCATCCATCCATCCATCCATCCATCCATCCATCCATCCATCCATCCATCCATCCATACATACTTTTTTAGACTCATTTTATTTTATGAATATAAATCATCCATAATTTCTTTCAGGTGAAACTCTATCACGTCAGGTAGATAGACACCCAGAGACTCTGACAGACTAAGAAAAAGACGAATAGACACAGATATTGATGAAAGTAGGATTGCTAGTAATATTTCGTTAGAAGCATTTCTTTTTCGTTTCCTTAGACTACTTTGAGAGAA
>NC_061840.1:16042414-16044803 GCF_019202785.1 Penaeus chinensis
CCTCTCCCTTTCTCTCTCCCAATGCGCTATTCTCTTCTCTCCCTCCACCCTCTCCCTCATTCTCCTCTCTTCCTTTACCCTCCATTTTCTTCGAAGAAACTCTGTATCATAACTTACCTTATATATATCCTCGCATCAAAGACTTTCAAACAACAATTATCCTAAAGTCTAAAACCAAAAAAAAAAAAAAAAAAAATTCTACCACGCATTAATTAATTGCTCACCACCATCACTATCATCATCATCATCATCATCACACACAATATTACTCACGTGTTCAGGAGAATAAGAACTTTCCCACCGTCGGCGCGGGTGAATGCCGCGGTGTGAAGGTCACCATCATCACCATCACCATCACTATCACCATCATCATCATCATCACCATCCTTCACCACACGCGAGGTCACGTGAACGGAGCCCGCGGGGATGAATTTGCTGAAGTGACCCAAGGCGTAGAACATAGGCTGTTTGTAGAACTCGTTCGCTGTCTGTTGGGTGTGGGAAGGGGTGGGGGGTTGAGGGGATGGAGGGGAGGAGGGGGGGATGGGTGGGGATGGAGGGGAGGAGGGGATGATTGGGGAGGGAGGGGATAGGAGGAAGGAGGGGAGGGGGAGAGGGGAGTGGGGGAAAGAAGAATAGAGGGAAGGGGAAGAGGAGGGAAGGAGAAAGGGAAGGGAGGAGGGCGGGAAGGAAGGGTAAGTGGAAGAGGGAAAGAGAGAAAAAGGGAAGAAAGGAAGAAGCGGGGATGGGTGAGAGGGTGGAGAAGAAAGAAGGGAAGCAGGGGAGGAGAGGAGTAAAGAAAGGGAGGAGGGAAAGGGAAGAAGAGGAGGTGGGTGAGGATTGGGGAATGGTGAGTGGAGGAGAGGAAAGAGGGAAGAGGAAATGAGGAGAGGAGTGAAGGAGGAAAGAGGGAGGGGGAAGAGGAGAGGAGGGAAAGAGAGAGGGAAGGAGGAGATGCAAGGGGAAGAGAGGAGAGATAATTAGTTTAAGGAAAGACGAAAAACAAAAAAAAATGTTTGTGGCAAAACAAAGACCAGGGCTGAGAAGTCGCTGATAATAAGATCCACAAAAGAGACGAAAGGATTTTTTTGACTGAATTTTGTATTTATATATTCCATTCGTCTTATTCTTCTTAATTTTATTTTAATTTTATTCTTATTCTACTCCCTACCCCCCCCCTCCCCTCTCATTGTTTTCTTCTCTTCTCTTCCTTTACTGTTTCTCTCTCCCTCTCTTCTGTCTTATCATCAGCATCTCTTCTGTTATAATCAATGTTTGATTTATTCTTGTCATGTCATCTTTACTCAGAATCTATCGATTTTCTTCTTGTTTTATCTCTTTATTTTTCGAGATTTATCATCACCATCTCTCGGTTCGCTTACGAGAACAATGCAGTACTCACTCCAGTCTAATTTATATTTCATATTTCTTGCTATTCAACCCTCGTTTTCTTTTAGCTCTACACAAATTGCATCAAT
Source organism: Penaeus chinensis (assembly GCF_019202785.1). Classification (NCBI taxonomy): domain Eukaryota; kingdom Metazoa; phylum Arthropoda; class Malacostraca; order Decapoda; family Penaeidae; genus Penaeus; species Penaeus chinensis. The sequence goes on from NC_061840.1 coordinate 16,043,893, forward strand.
ATTTTTTCCACGTCCTATTTCCTTTCTATCTCTTGTCCTTTCTTCTTTTCATTCCTATTTCTAATTATAGTTCGCAATTCAGCTTATTTTTTTCTTCAAGTTTTATCATTAGCATCCTTAGCTGCGCCTGTAAAGGCACGATCTATTTCTTTTTATTTCTCTTATTCAGTTTTATTTAAAAATCTATCCGCCCTTCCTCTTCTTCCACTTTTACCGAAAATCTGTCAGCTTTCTTGTCTAACTTCTTACTCTCCTGACTCTTACTTTTAATTATCTCATTACCTTTACAACTTTTATCATCAGCATCTCTACGTCCCTACGAAAGCACAACCCGTGTTCTATCTTATTTATTTGTATTTGTTTTCGTCCTTCCTCCTTTTCCACGTTTATCCGAATCTATCAACCTTCTTCTTCGTCCCCTTTTTTTTATGTTTTTCTCTTTTTTCTCTTAATTATCTCATTATTTTTACGAGCTTTATCATTAGCATGCCTTCCTCCACCCGCGCGGGAGTATAATCCTAAGCCACTATCTCCTACATTTTTTTTTTTTTTATAAATCCACCTGCCATTCTTAATATCCAACCTTTGGCCTGAATCTATTTATCTTCTTTTCGTAAAAAAGTGGAAGAAATAATTTTCGAAAAAAAAAAAAAATATCGAGAGAAATCTGCTTTCTTAATTAAAAAAGACTTCAATCTCAAGGGATCCTTGCTGTAAAGATTTAGACCTTAACTTTTTTTTTTCTTTTCTTTTCTTTATCAAACATTTTTTCTTCATTTTTTTACCGTGATTAACCTGTTCATAATTACTCATAAAAATACTTTGTTAATAGACTAAAAAAAAGAAAAAAATCTGTACGAGATTAAAGCTAATAGCAATAAGGAAACACTTATGCGGTGAAAGAACATCGA
>NC_061840.1:16044903-16067217 GCF_019202785.1 Penaeus chinensis
ATTTTCTATTGTTTTATTACCTTCCATTTTTCTGAATTTCTATTTAGTTTTCTCTTTCTTTCTCTTTCTCTCTTTCATATTAATTTTTCTCTTTTTATTCGTCGCATTCCTTCTCGTTTATCCGAATTTCTGTCTATGTTTCTCTATTTCTTTTATACTTGCGGATTCCCTGCTTATCGATATCCTTTTCATCTATCTATTTCTCTCATTTTCTTTCTCTCCTTACTCGTCGGATATTTATTATTCAATTTCATCTTCCTTCTTTCCAAGTTCTCTCCCAACGCAGTTATGTTTACGATGTGCTAATAACATACGAACTTTTAAACTTTACATTTTATATCTGTTTTGAAATTGATATAAAAACATCATAAAAAGGAATAAATATGGCCACAAAAATGTCGTAATTTTCCCAACCTTTTTCCCCCTTTCTATTCTATTCCCTCTATCCATCACCCTTCTCTTGTTCCCCTGTTCGTTCATTCACGTCCAGCATCTCTACATCTCACCCCCCCCCCCTTCCTCCCCTCCTCCGCCCATACCCCATATCTGGCCTTCATCTACCCCCTCTCTTCCCCTCCCCATCTCCCCCGCTCTTCCCCTCCTCCGCCCCATACCCCCTATATCTATCTCTTCTCCGCCCCATACCCTCCCCTCCTCCCCTATCCGACCCCCGCGGTGCTCACTCTGGTGACTATAAATTGATATATGAAGTGTCTCTCGCCCACTTCCTCCTCCTCCTCCTCCTCCTCCTCGTCCTCCTCGTCCTCTTGTTCCCATTCCTCTTTCTCCTCCTCCTCCTCGTCCTCCTCTTCTCATTCCTCTTCCTCCTCCTCGTCCTCCTCTTCCCATTCCTCCGTCTTCCTCCTCCACTGCCTTCCTCCTTCTTCCTGCTCCTCCCCCCTCTTCCTCCTCCTGCTCCTCCTCGCCGATGCCTTTCGCTCGAAGCTCCCTCTCGAGCTGTCTAGAAGGACGCCGCAGAGAGTCTCCTTAATCCCGATTGTGAGGGCTCTTCAAATGCCTTACGGGAGAACGAAGGAGGAGGAGAAGCAGGAGGAGAAGGAGGAGGAGGAGGAGGAGGAGGAGGAGGAGGAGGAGGAGGAGGAGGAGGAGGAGGAGGAGGAGGAGGAGGAGGTGGAGGAAGTGGAAGAGGAAGAGAAAGAAGATGAAGATGAGGAGCTGGAGCAGGAGAAAGATCAAGAGGAGGAGGAGAAGGAGGAGGAAGAGAGGAGGGCGGTGTCGCCGAACACGCCCCTCGTGCCGCGATCTCCCCGGCGAAGGGGATTCGATTCTCTTTATAAGGACTCGCAACAGTTGATTGGCGATGCGATTTTGTTTCTCTCTCCCTCTATAAACATGCGGCGTGTACGGGGGTTTCGCCGTTTATGACGAGGCTGCCGGGGTGGGCTTGAGACTTCGTGATCGGATTTTCAACAAACGGAAAGACAGTCCGCAAAAACTTCACAAAAGGCGAGAGGATTTTATGGATTTTCCTTAAGAAATCGCCCGGGCTTTCTGTCACGTGTTCTCCGCGCGCTGAATCGCCCTTTCTTTTCTTTTTTTTTCTCTCTCCGCGATTTCTATAGACTCAAGAACCGACTTAAAACCCGCCGGTGAAACATCTGACAAATCCTTTATTGGTCCGTTTATGTAATACGCTGGTCGCTGAGGTGGAAGCGGCGGGGGAGAATTTCGAATGGAAAACCACAAGGACAGGACTCTCTGCGCAATAATGATAATAATGATGATAATAATAATAATAGTAATGATAATAATAATAATAATAATAATAATAATAATAATCATAATGATAATAATAATAATGATGATAATAATAATAATACAAATGATAATAATGATAACAATATAATGATCATAATAATAATAATAATGATACTAATAATAACAATAATGATAATGATAATAATAATAATAACAATTATAATAATTTTAGTATTATTATCATCATTATCATATCATTATCATAAGGACCATGGAAAGAAAAAGACAGAAAAGGGGGAAGAAAAGGAGGAGAAGGAAGAGGGGAAAAGAGGATAATAACGATGAAGAGGAAGAGAAGAGGAAGAAGAGAAACCGATACCTCTCGTTCCTGTATCCCTCACTTCTCATTTAATTATCCATAACTATAACCGGATTTCATGAACGGGTAATTTAAGACCGGGTGAAGGGGGAGGGTGGGGGAGGGAGGAGGGAGGAAGGAGGAGGGAGGAAGTAAAAGGGAGGAATGGAGGAGGGAGGAGGGGGAAGGGAGAGAAGAGGGAAAAGGAGGGAGGAGGGGAGAGGGAGGTGGAAGGAGGAGGGAGGAGGGGGAGGGGTACGGGAGAGAGGAGGGGGGAGGAAGGAAAAGGGAGGAAGGAGGGGGGGGGGAGGGGGCTGTGTGGAAAGACCATTGGCGAGAGAAAGAGTGGAAAAAAAAGAAAGATTATATTCATAAGCCAAAATAACAATAATAAAAAAATAAGAGAGGCGTGAGGACTGATCCCATGAGAGAATGAGAGAAAGATAAAATAATACAAGGAGAAGAAGAAAGATTATGAATATATGCCAAAAGAGAGAAAGAGAGAAAGAGAGAAAGAGAGAATTAGAGAGAGAGAGAGAGAGAGAGAGAGAGAGAGAGAGAGAGAGAGAGAGAGAGAGAGAGAGAGAGAGAGAGAGAGAGAGAGAGAGAGAGAGAGAGAGAGAGAGAGAGAGAGAGAGAGAAAGGATTATGTGGATACCCCCCCCAAAAAAAAACAACAACAACATAACAACGATAAAAAAAATAAAAAACATTCGAAATAAGTATCCTTCGACACTGACCGCCGTCCATATTAATTTCTTCGTCTCAATGAAGTGTCCCGATGACGCACATCCCCCCTCCCCCCTTCCCCTTTTCACCCCTTTCTCCCCCCCCCAAAAAAACAAAATAGACACGAAGAAGACACACACACACAAGAGAGAGAGAGAGAGAGAGAGAGAGAGAGAGAAAACAAAAATAATAACACCCAAAAGATAATGATAATAAAAAAAAGGGGGGAAGAGACAGCGTTTCGTCGCCGAAGCCCCTGTATTTTGATGATCGGCGCCGAGTGTGCATCTGCGAAGGCTATCTGGTCGCCGTCTTTTTGTCTCCAATATGGCTGCCCTCGAGCTGACCGCCGCGAGGTGCCAACGAGGGCTATTTCTGGATGCCATTTTAAAAAAAAGAGGGGTCTTCGTGGCCCACTTGCTGATATAAGGGTATAGGCTTTTTGGTTTATAAATGATTCGATACGAATGGTGTTTATTTGGTATTGATTAGGAGATAACGGGAGAGGTAAATGGGTGGGGGGAAAAAGGGACACTTGGCGACCTCTCGACCCGTCATGGCGGCGCGAAACTCATCTTCGCCCGAGGGTGTCACGGCCGCTATCAGGTACGGGGCTCAGCAGGCGCTCGCGCTCGGGTTTCACTCGCTTTTTCCTGGCGGGCTTCCTCCTCCTCCTCCTCTTCCTCCTCCTCCTACTTTTCGATTTCCTCTTCCTCCTTCCTCTTTTATCCACTCCTCCTCCTCCTCCTCTTCTTATTCATCCTCCTCCTCCTCTTCTTTTCCATCCTCCTCCTCCTCTTCTTTTTCATCCTCCTCCTCCCCATCCTCCTCCTCCTCCTCTTTTATCGACTCCCCCTCCCCCTCTTCTTAGTCCTCCTCCTCCTATTCCTATTCCTCCTCTTCCTTCTCCTTCTCCTTCTTCTTCTTCTTCCTTCTCCGTCTCCTGCTCCTATTCCTCTTCCTCCTCCTTATATAACAGAGAATAAAAATCGAGAAGGAATAAAAATCGATTTAGAGAGCGGAAGTGGCTGCCTTCAAAATCATTGTCTAATTTGATCTCAGTGAACAGTAAATATTCCGCCGTGTTTTCAAGGTAATGACAACCGTTAAGAAAGTGATTGAATGACGTTGATAATAGCAACAGGGACAGAGAGAGGAGGAGAGGGATGGATAGAGAGGGGAAGGAGGGAGGGAGGGAGGGATAGAGATATAGAGAGGGATAGAGGAGGTAAGGAGGAATAGAGAGAGGGAGGGAAGGAGGGGTAGAGAGAGAGAGAGAGAGAAAAAGAAAGAGAGAGAGACCGACATACAGTCAGAGAGACAATTTTCTTCTAAATTGCTTTTTCTTTACACTTTTCTTTATCTTTTCGCAATCTTTACCTCTATTGCTTCCTTGCTATCCTAATCTTGCAATGTGGCTGCCTCGTTGCAAGGTCAATTATGCAATGGTAAGTAGCTTTTCCTAATTCTTCTCCCTTTTTCTTATCACTTCCTTTATCATAATCTTCCTTCTTCCATCTCTTTGTCTCAAGTAATTTCTTGTTTTTATGCATTTTATTTTTCGTTTATTCTTCTATTTCTTCCTTTTCTCTTTGCTTTTATTTCTATATTCGTATTTTCATTACAAATATAAACAAAATAAAGACACAAAAAGAAAGAAAAAGGAAAAATAAAAAATAAAAAAAATAGGAAAACTTGAAAAAAAATGGAAGAAAACAGAAAGAAAACAGAACAAAAAAAAAAAAACGCAAAGAAAAAAACAGAAAAACCGAAGAAAAAAAAACCCTCACACAAACTGACTCACGCGCGTGCGATTGCGTATTCTCTAACGCACTCGCTCTCCTCTCTCGCTGCGTCGGGGAAAGAAGCACTCACCTGAGGAAAGAGAGAGAAACGCAGGAATTAATAAAGATGGGCATAAAAGAAATGCAAAAAATTATAAAGATGGGCTATAAGAAAAATGCAATAATTGATAAAGATGGGCATAAGAGAAATGCAATAATAGATAAAAAGGTGCATAAGGGAAACGCAAGAACTGATTAAAAATGTGTGTAAGAGAAAGGAAAGAATTGATAAAGATATGCGTAAGAGAAACGCAATAATTGGTAAAAATATGTATAAGAAAAAAATGAATAAATTGATATAAATGTACATAAGAGAAACGCAAAAATAGATAAAAAATGTGCATAAGAAAAACGCGAATTATATAGAAAGATAAAACACCTGAAATACGTATAAAAGAAAAATAATTATATTTAGATAAACGCGAGAAATACACAAAACATACGAATAAAAAAAAGACGAAAAAGAACGAACTGATAAATATGAACACGGTAGAAATTAATAAAATTGATAAATATAAGCACAGTATAAGATAATCTAATAAGTAAGTGTACACAAACAAACGTACAAATTAACAAAAACACAAAATTCTAAACGTAAGGATTAACAAATACACACAAACAAACACACAAATCAACACACACAACACAAAAACACGAATCAAGAACAAACACACAAACGAACACAAAAAAAAACACACAAACGAACACACAAAAAAAAAACACTAACGAAAAAAAACACAAACGAACACCAAAAACGAACAAAACCCCCCCACAAACAAACGACCTAAAACTCAACAAAAACACAGCAAACCAGACCGTTAGTCGGCGGCAACGCAACCCATGCCAGCCTCGATAACACACGCCCGGAGGTCAGGGCAGGTCAAGGCGAGCGAGGAAACGAAACGAAATGTATCGCTATGACAGAGCCGGAGGACGAGGGGTAGGAAAAGGGATTTGATAAATAGCCATGACGATTATATATAAGACATAAGAAGAGGGGGAAATAAGAGAGATGGAATTATTGTATATTGTTTGGTATTGAGATGGGTGGGTGGGTGGGGGAGGCGTGGGGGGGAGGGAGAAGGGAGTGAGGTGGGTTGGGGTTTGTGTGTGTGCGTGTGTTTCATTGTGTGTGTGTGTGTTTGTGTGGAAGTGTGTGTACTTGTATGTGTCTGCTCTCTCTCGCTCTCTCTCTCTCTCTCTCTCTCTCTCTCTCTCTCTCTCTCTCTCTCTCTCTCTCTCTCTCTCTCTCTCTTTCTCTCTTTCTTTGACTATCTATCTATCCATCTATCCATCCGCTAATCTCTCTCTCTATCCCTATCTCTCTACTCCTTCTCCCCTTCTCCCTCTCTCTCCCTCTTCATCCACATGCACAGTACCACCAAAGACCAATTAAAAGAAAGAAAGGCATAAGAAAAAAGGAAAAAAAAAAAACGAAAAAAAAAACGAAAAAGGGAGAAAAGAGAGATAGACAAGAGGGAGGAGGGAGGAAGGGAGTGTGTTATGGGAAGCTGAGAAATGGCGTTTCTGAACCCATATATTTACGACTGCATTAGGGCGATGATGGCCCCGAGGGAAGGGTGGGTGAGGGAAGGGTGAGAGAGATGAAGGGAGGGAGGGAGGGAGGGAGGATAAGGGGAAGGGTGAGAGAGATGAAGGGAGGGAGGGAGGGAGGGAGGATAAGGGGAAGGGTGAGAGAGATGAAGGGAGGGAGGGAGGGAAGGGGGAGGGAGGGAGGGAGGGAAAGGGGGAGGGAGGGAGCGAGAGAGAAAGAGAGAAAGAGAGAGAGAGAGAGAGAGAAGAAGAAGAGGGGAAGGAGAGAGAGAGAGAGAGAGAGAGAGAGAGAGAGAGAGAGAGAGAGAGAGAGAGAGAGAGAGAGAGAGAGAGAGAAGAGAGAGAGAGAGAGAGAGAGAGAGAGAGAGGAGAGAGAGAGAGAGAGAGAGAGAGAGAGAGAGAGAGAGAGAGAGAGAGGGTGTGGAAGGGTGTTGAAACCGTTGTTGGTGTTGCAGGAAATATGTCAACACCAACTCACAATATGGGATCCCCAGATAATAGTCAAGTCGCCATGCCAATCTCTGTGGCAGCTCACACAATACTCCCCCCCCCCCCCAATCTTTATGGCAACTCACATATCACTCTTTCTCCCGAAGTATGACAACTCGCATGACAATTTTCTTTCCGGTCTCTATGGCAACCTTTCATGACAATTCACGTGACAGTCCTTCTTCCGGTTTCCATGGCAACGTGGCAATCTTTCTCCCGACCTCACATGGCAACTCCCATGGCACTTTTTTCCTCCTATCTATACCCCCGGGTCAGAGCTGCCATCTGAACAATGCATTGGCATCAATTTTTTTTTTTTTTTTTTAATACTTCGTCACTCTCCTGTGTTTCTCTTCGGACACGAAACATTTTATGACATTTATCGAATTAGTTTCTCGTGTTTGTCTTTCTTTCTTTCTCTCTTCATTTCTTTCTTTTATCACTCTTCTGCTCTGTTTCTTTTTTTTTGTTTATATTTTTCACACAACGTAACACACGACGTTGTCAAAATATCAGATTATGAAGAAGGAAACAAAACAAAGCAAAGAAGAAGAAGACGGAGGAGAAGAAGTAGAAGAAGAAGAAGAAGAAGAAAAAGAAACAGAAGAAGAAAGAGAAATAGAAGGAAGAAGAAGATGAAGAGGAGGGGGAGAATGAAACAGATGATGAAAAAAGGAGGAGAAGAAGAAGAAGAAGAAGAAGAAGAAGAAGAAGAAGAAGAAGAGGAAGATGAAAAAGAAGAAGAAGAAGAAGAAAGAAAGAAAGAAGAATTAATGTCTCTTTGATGAAATTAAAAAAAAAAAAAAATTATCTTTCCTTATTTCTCCCAAATGAAAAATTCCCGTATTTTGACATTTATAACAACGCTGTGGGAAGGATTAATGCGCATATATATAACTTTTTTATAAACGCCAACAAAATATTAATCTTCGCTCTAAAAAGAAAAGGAGAAAATGGATATATAAAAAGACAAAACCCTCTTACCCTTCCCTCTTTTCCTCCTATTTGCTTCCCTCTTCCCCTTTTCCCTTTCTCTACCTTCCACTCTCCCACTTTATCTCTCCCTCTTCCCTCTTCCTCTATTTCCCCTTCTTCTACTTTCCTTTCCCTCTCCCTCTCCCCTCTTCCTCTTCTATCTCCCCCTCTTCCCCTCTCTTTTTTCCTCCCTCTAACTCTTCCTCTTCCCCTCTCCCTCCTCTTCCTCGCTCTCTCTCTTCTTCCCTCTCCCCTTTCCTTCTCCCCTTCCTTCCCCTCTCTCCTCTCCTCTGGCTTCCCCCTTCATCCTCTATCCCCTCTCCCTCCTCTCACCCCTCCTCCTCCTCCTCCTCTCCATCATCAATTCCTTCTTCCCTCCTCCCCCCCTCCCCCCCCCCGCAAAGAGGAATGAGTCATCAGCTCATTAATTACCAAACTGGCTGGTTATCCTCACAAACAACCCTCTCTTCGTCGCCAATTTGACTCAATGGTCGTTAGTGCTTTAATAGAGGCAATTATCGGGACATAACTACAACCCCCCCCCCCTTCCCCTAATTATGGACGTGACGCCTTGTGAGGGTGTCAACGCTTGGGGGGGAGGGGGAGGGAGGGGAGAGGGAGGGAGGGAGGGAGGGAGGGGAGGGGGGACGAGGGAGGGAGGAAGGGGAAGGAAGAGGAAGGGGAAGGAAGGAGAGGAAGAGGGAGGAAGAGTTGCGGAAAGGAAGGGGAAGGAAGGAGGGGAGGAGGAGGAGGAGGAGCAGAGGAAGATAGGGGGAAAGGTTAAAGGAAGGGAGGAAGGGAGGAAGGGAGGAAGGGAGGAAGGGAGGAAGGGAGGAAGGGAGGAAGGAAGGGAGGAGGAGGAGGAGGAGAGGAAGATAGGGGGGAAGATTAAGGGAAGGAGGAAGGAAGGAAGGAAGGAGGAAGCGACGCCTTGTGAAGGTGTCAACAGATGGGAAGGTAAAGGGGGGCAGGGGGAGGTAGGAGAGAAGGAAGGGGAAGGAGGAAGGGAGGGGGGGAGGAAGGGTAAGGAAGAGGAGAAAAAAGGAGGAAGCAGAGAGGGAGGAAGAGAAGGATGAGGAGGGGAAAGAAAGAGAGAAGAAGCTTTAGGGAATAGAGAAAGAAAAGAAATAGGAGGGAGAGACATAAAGTAAGAGAAATTAAAAAAGAAACAAAAAATCGAAAACTGTAAAACACACACATAAAAATACGAAACTAAGAGAAGGGAAAAAAAAAATAATACTAAAATAAAACAAATAAAGAGAAACGGGAAGGAAGGTGCGAAAGGAGAGGAAGGTAAACATGAAATATTAAACAGCGGAATCGACAAAGAAAGCTAAAGATTTACGATTCGCACAATCATCGCTAATTTTGACCGGCGCTGAAAATGAATGGGTAATATGGCCACGAGCGGTAAATCACCCGGAATAGGGAGAGAGAACGATAGATAAATGGATAGATGGATAGAGAGAGAGAAAGGGAGAGAGGTAGAGAGAGGGAGAAAGAGAGAAGGAGGGAGATAAGGAGAGAGAGAGAGAGAGAGAGAGAGAGAGAGAGAGAGAGAGAGAGAGAGAGAGAGAGAGAGAGAGAGAGAGAGAGAGAGAGAGAGAGAGAGAGAGAGAGAGAGAGAGAGACAGAGGAAGAGAGAGAGAGAGAGGAAGAAAGAGGAAGAGAAGGAGAGAGAAAGAGAGAGAAAGAGAGAGAAAGAGAAAGACAGACAAACCTACAGACAATCAAACAAACACAGACAGACAGACAGCTAAACGACTCGTCAGAATAAATGCTATGCTTACGACGGCGGGCGAAGCGTCGTAAATCGACTGACAAACGCTGTGGTGCGGAGCCAATCCCCCCCCCCTCTCTCTTCCCCCCCCTCCTTCTCCCCCACTCTCTTCCCCCCCTCCTTCTCCCCCTCTCCTTTCCCATCCTTCTTCTCCCCCTCCCCCCTTATACCCCACTCCATACTCTTTCCGACCCCCCCCCCCTCCCTCTCCTTCCTTCCATCCCATCTCCCATCTCTTCTTCTCCTTTTCATCTACTCTCCTTCTCCTCTTTCTTCCCTCCCTATTATTCTATACTTTCGCCTGTCTTCCATCCTTTCATCCCTCCTGTCCTTCCCCATCTCCCCTCCCACCCATCTCTCCCCCCCCCCACCTACCCCTCTCCTTCCCCATTTCCCTTCCCCACTTCCTCCCTCTCCTCCTCCTCCCTCTCCTCCTCCTCCCTCTCCTCCTCCTCCTTCTCCTCCTCCTCCCTCTTCCTCTCCTTCCCCATTTCCCTCCCCTCCCTCCCTTCTTCCTCACCTCCCCTTTCCCCTCCCTCTCCTCCCCCTCCCTCCCACCTCCCCCTCCCCTCCTCCCACTCCCTTGTCATGTCACTGTCCATCATGGTAATCTATGCCACAGTAATGTCCAGCGCCATCTACATAGGGTGTGGAGGGCCTCGGGAGGGAACTCGATTCTGCCTCGAGATTTATGCGCCTTGAAGACAGAGAGAAGGAAGAGAGAGAGAGAAAGAGAGAATTAGAGGGAAGGAAGAGAGAGAAGGGAGAGGAGGAGAAGGGGAGGGGGGAGGAAGGAAAAGAGAGAAAGAGAGAATTGGAGGGAGGAGAGGAAATGAGAAAAGGAGGAAAAGAAAGAAGGAATAAAGGAAAATGGGAATGAGAGGGGTGGGAGAAGGAAGAGAGAGAGAGAAAGAGGGGAATGAGAAAGAAGGAAATGTAACGAATGAATGGAAAATGAAAAACAAGAAAGAAGTATAAAAAGGAAGGCATGGAAAAGAAAGAAAGAAGAAAAGAGAAAGATAAGAGAGAAAAAAAAGATAATTGGGTAGAAAGTAGAAACAGACAAGCTAACGAAAGAGAAACAGAAGAAAAAATAAACAGACAGAGAAAAAGAACACAGAAAAGAACAAAACAAAACAAAAAAAGGGGGAAAAGAAGAAAAACAACAAACCGAATAAACAAATAAATAAGTAAACAGAACCTAAAGAGAAGATAAACATCATATAAAGAAATAAAAGTAAAAGGGCCTCGAAAGGGAGCCATAAGGGCCATCTCCGCCTTACAAAGCACGGCATAATGGCCTTAAGAGACGACCGCCATAAAACCACCAGCTGTTTTGTCGCCGCCATCTTGCGCTGCGATTTTGTTTTTCTTATTTAATTTTTTATTTTTCTCTTGCCTTTGAATCCATTTCCACTTAATTCGCCTTACTTATCAATCCCATTTGATAACATTTGCAATTGTAATCATTTTCAACCTTGGCATTCTGACCCAGACTTAGATTTTTGTATCATTATCAAAATTCTCTTCATTTTTTTTTTTTTTTTTTTCGTTTTTCGTTCTTTTGTGTAATTATTTTTATATTTTTCTTCGCCTAAATCGCCTACAAATATTTTCCTTCCTGGCATTGTCTCTGTGAATTATGTCAACGGTTTTTCTAAATATTTATAATACGTTCAGATTAGTTATGATAAATATTGGCCGTGTTTGATATTCGACATTTTCTCTTTATAATACACAAAGACATATTTTTGTTCATGATTACCAGGAGTGTTGTGTTATTACTGTCGACACCATCATAATAATAACTTGTCTTTTACTATATTGATAATGTCTATCTATCTATCTACCTAGGTATCTATTTATCTTTCTGTCTATCCGTCTATCTATCTACCTATCTATCTATTTAATAACTTATCTTTTACTATATAGGTAATATCTATCTATCTATCCATCTCTCTGTCTGTCTATCTATCTACCTAGCAGTCTATTTATCTTTTTATCTATCTGTCTACCTACCTATCTATATTTTAAGGCACATCCCCATGTCCTATATATCCTTCCCCCCACTAGCATCACCCCCACCCTCCCAATCCCCACTCTGCCCCCTCCCCCCACCCCTTCCCTCCCCACGCCAGGTGACCCCCCTCCCAATCACCATTCCCCCCCTCCCCTCCCCTCCCTCCCCCCGCTAGGTGACCCAGCCGATGGCGCGAGGCCCTTAAAGAGAGTTCAAGCTTTGATAAGGTTTGATAAGCCACGGCGGACATAATCACGTGACAGAAGCTCTTATCTGCGCTCGCTAAGACCTTCTTCTTCTTCTTTCGTCTTCTTTCTTTCTTCTTCCTCTTCCTCTTCTTCTTCTCTTTCTTCTTAGTCGTCTTCTTCTTCTTCTTCTTCTTCCTCTCTTTCTTTTTCTTCTTCGTCCTCTGCTTTGTTCGTCTTTATTTGGTTCATTCTTCCGCTAGTTCTTTTTTCTCCTCCTCCTCCTCCTCTTCCTTTTTTCCTTCCTCCTCCCCCTCCTCCCCTCCCTTCCCCTCCTCCTCCTCCTCCTCCTCCTTCTTCCTTTCCTCTTTTATGCTTCTTCTTCCTCCTCCTCCTCCTTCTTCCTTTCCTCTTTTATGCTTCTTCCTCCTCCTCCTTCTTCTTCTTCCTTTCTTCTTTCCTGTTTCTTCCTCCTCCTACTTCTCCAGACGAGAAAAGGTGGACATCTGCAACCCAACCCGTACGCAGGATGGATGCCTAGAACCGGGTCGAGATACGGCGGTCGGGGGTCATCACCTTTCCCTCTCTCTCCTTCTGCCTTTTCTCTCTTTTTCTTTGTTTCCTTCTCTTTCCTCTTCTCAATTTTCTCCACTCTTTTTCACTTCTCTCTCTGTTTCCTTTCTCTTTCTGCCCTTCACCTCGATTTTCCTCTCTCATTTTGCTTGTCTTTTATTATTTTCGCGTCTTTCCCTTTTCCTCTCCTTCTCAATATTTTCCAATTCTTCCTTTCTCTCTCTCTCTCTCTCTTCTCTTTCGACCCTTCACCTCCTCTTCCATCCCTTCAATATTTAACTCGAGCTCCCTCTCTCCTTCTTTCTCTCTTTCACTATCTTCCGTGTCCTTTCCTCTTCCTCTCCTCAATATTCTCCATTCTTCCCTTCTCTCTCTCTCTCTCCTTTCTTTCTCTACCTTTCACCTCCCTTTCTGTCGCTTAGTATCCACCTCACTTTCACCCCAAAAATCTCTTCCCTCTGTCTCTTCTCCTTTTATCACTTCTTTTGTTTTATCTCTCTCTTCCCTCTGTCTCTTCTCCTTTTATCACTTCTTTTGTTTTATCTCTTTCTTCCCTCTTTTCTCTCTCTCCTTTTTCAGCGCGGATTAACAGGGAGATTAATGAATCGCTTCACATTTCCGAGGCCTATAATGTAATCGTATTAGAAGCGGCCGTAAGGAGGGAGGCAGGAAGACCCTTGTGAGGGAATGCTTCTTCCTTTCTTCCTTCTTTCCTTCTTCCTTTCTTCCTTCCTTCCTTCCACCTTTCGTTCTTTCCTCCTTCCTTCCTTCCTTCCTCCCCTCCTTTCCTTCCTCACTCGCTTCCTCCTTTCCTTCCTTTCTTACTTCCTTCCTTCCTTCCTTCCTTCCTTCCTTCCTTCCTACCTTCCTCCCTCCCTTCCTTCCCTCCCTTCTTCCTCCTTTCCTTCCTTTCCTTCCCTCCTTTCTTCCTTCCTCCCTTCCTTCTTTCATTCCGTTTCATTTTCTTTGTGTTTCTTGCATTTCTATTTTTTCTTTATTATTCCAACCCTTCTTCTGCCTTTCTTGTTCCTCTTCCTTCTATTTCACCTCCTCCTTCTTCCTTTACTCTCACTTCTCCTCTTCCTTCCTCCTCTTCTTCTTCCTCTTCCTCCTCTTCCTTCCCCCCCCCCCCGCTCTTTCGGCATTAACCGTATTAACAAATTAACATAATCATAGCGAATGAATATTGCATATGGCGACCGAGCAAAAATTCGCAATCTTTGTAAATCAAATGAGGGCAAAAGCCAGCGGTGGAGCGACCCCCCTTCTCCCTCTCTCCCTCTTTCCTCCCTCCCTCTCTCCCTCTTTGCTTCCTTTCTCCCTCTTTCCTCCCTTTCTCCCTCTCTCCCTCTTTCCTCTCTTTCTCCCTCTCTTCGTCTTTCCTTCCTTTCTCCCTCTCTCCCACTTTCCTTCCTTTCTCCCTCTCTCCATCTTTCCTTCCTTTCTCCCTCTCTCCCACTTTCCTTCCTTTCTCCCTCTCTCCGTCTTTCCTTCCTTTCTCCCTCTCTCCCTCTTTCCTTCCTTTCCCCCTCTCCCTTTCTCCCTCTTTCCTTCCTTTCTCCCTCTCCTATAAAAGACGAAAGAACACACACACAAAAAGAAAAAAGAAAGAAAGAAAGAAAGAAAGAAAGAAAGAAAGAGGGAGAGAGAGAGAAAAAAGAAAAAGTGACAACCATAACCTCAATTTCCATGAGTAAAGCAGACATTACCGAACGGACGGAGACACAACAGAGATCTCATATTTTACGCCTTGAGTCACCGTTATGAGAAGAATGAGGCAACCAGGACCGTGTTGAGGATAAATTTGTGTAAAAGGGGAGGAGGGAGGAAGGAGGGAAGGAGGCAAATAGGAGTAAATGAGGGAAGGAGGCAAAAAGGAGTAAATGAGGGAAGGAGGCAAATAGGAGTAAATGAGGGAAGGAGGCAAATAGGAGCAAATGAGGGAAGGAAGCAAATAGGTGTAAATGAGGGAAGGAGGAGAGGGGGTGAAGTGATGAAGATAGGAAGACAATAACAATAATAACAACAAGAACAATAACGAGATAAGTGTGTGTTAAGGGAGAGGAAGAAGAAGAATGATTAAATGAGGGAAGAAGGAGAAGGGATGAAAACATGAGGATAGGAGAGAAAAAGTTTGAAGCGAATGGAATTGTGAGGATAGAGGAAAAGGTTGAATTTGAGGAAGTGAAGAGGTAAAAAATGAAGAAGGGAGGGAGGGAAGTAGAGAAGAAGGATAAAGGGAGGGAGGGAAGGAGGGGAGGAAGGGGGATAGGGGAGAGGGAGGGGAGGAAGGAGGGGAAGGGAGAGGGAGGGGAAGGGAGAGGGAGAATAAGGGGAAAAAAAGGAGAGAGAGGAGAAAGGAGAAGAAGGAGAGGGGGGAAGAAAGGAGAGGGAGGAGAAAGGAGGGAGAGAGAGAGAGGGAGAGGGAGGGAGGGAGGGAGAGGAGAGGCATGAAGTAGCCAGACGAATTATGAGGCATTTCCCTTGAAAGAGTTCGCGGTCTTTTAATCTATCAATTAAACGACGGTCTTGTGTGCACTGGAGTGGTTGCGGCAAAACACACACGCACAATTACTCGCACAGTCACACAAAACCCGTGCGCGAACATGTACACATACGCACACAAGAAAATGTCTACAAAAAACATGGATATGTGCACATGATATACACACGCTCACGCACATAAAGCATAGACTGATACAGATACCCTTCCTTACACACACACACACACACACACACACACATACGCACACGGAGTTACCTTAGCCTACACACACACACACACACACACACATACCCACCCCTCTCTTCCCCTCCCCTCCTCCTGTCCCCCTTCCCTCTCCTCCCCTGCCTCCCCTCCCCCTGTCCCCCTCCCTTCCCTTCCCTCCCCTGCCTCCCCTCCCTCTGTCCCACGTGTTCGAATCGCGCTGACTCGCGTTCGGACCCCGTGAGGCCCCATGAGGCTGTTTGCCGCCGCTCCCTCCGTGTGACCTGTGTTGACGAGAGCGAGCTGAGGTCAGCACGAGGGGAGGGCTCGGGGGAGGGGGGGAGGAGGAGGAGGAGGAGGGGGGAGGGAGTCGTACCGGCGCGACCGCTAGACCAAACACGCAGAATCGGACGACAAACACGACCAGGTTTCCCGAAGTTGCTGTGACTACCCGGGGTCTCTCTGCCTGAACTACCTCCCCCTACCCCCTCCTCCGTCCCCTTCCCTTCCTCCTCTCCTCCCTCCCTTCCCCCTCCTCCATCCTTCTTCTTTCCTTCCCTTCTCCCTCCTCCCTCTCTCCCTCCCTCCCCCTCCCCCCTTTCATTCCCTTCACTTCCTCCCTTCCTCCTACCTTCCCCTCCTCCTCCTCCTTCCCTCCCTCTCCCCTCCCCCCAACCGCCCCTTCGTTAGGGGGGACCTTTGACTCGACCTTTTTTGCCCTAAACTTTTTGCCTCCAGCGCTGTTTCTCTCTCTCTCTCTCTCTCTCTCTCTCTCTCTCTCTCTCTCTCTCTCTCTCTCTCTCTCTCTCTTCTATTCTATTCTTTCTCTTTCTATTTTTTCTTCGCTCTTTTGTACCTTTCTTCCCTTTTCTCTTTTCAACTGTCTGCCTCTCTCCTTTATAAATTATCTTTTCTTTGTTTAAAACCCGTTTTCTCTCTTCAAAAATTAGTTTTCACATTTAATGAATTTCCAAAAAGTAGAATTTTTTCAAATGTATTTTTCCCCTTCTATCTCTCTCTCTCTCCATTCGTCTCCACTCCTTTCACCCTTTTCCTCTATCTCCTTATTCGTCTACCCCCCCCCCACCCCCCGTGTTCATTAACATAGACAAGGAAACCACATCACACATTGCCTGGATTTGACTTAATAAATATCTTGTACTTGAGGAGATATGACACGCCCACTTGCTCTCTCTTTCTCCTTCTCCTTTTTCGCTCTTTCTCTCTCGTTCTCTTTTCTTGTCCTCTTTTCTTTGGACTCTTTTTCGGTCTTTTTCTCTTTCTGTCTCGTCGTTTGTTTTGCTCTTTATATCTCTCTATTTCTTTGTCTTTGTCTTTGTCTTTGTCTTTCTCTCTCTTTCTCTCTATTTCTTTGTCGTTGTCTTTGTCTTTCTCTCTCTTTCTCTCTATTTCTTTGTCTTTGTCTTTCTCTCTCACACTCTCTCTCTCTCTCTCTCTCTCTCTCTCTCTCTCTCTCTCTCTCTCTCTCTCTCTCTCTCTCTCTCTCTCTCTCTCTCTCTCTCTCTCTCTCTCTCTCTTCATATCTCGCCTTTTTCCTCAATCTCTATATTTTATCCCTTTCTCTATTTTTTCGCTCTCTTCTTTTCCCTCCTTTACCCTTTTCCCACGATATATCTTTCGGTTAAAAAAAAAGAAAAGAAGAAAAAAACAAAAAAACTTCAGGTGACATTCCGCGCGAGTTTGGGACATAACATGCTCTTTTTGTCAACTTAATTTTTTTTTTCTCTATCTCTGCCTCTTCTTTTCTTTTCTTATTTTTCTTCTGTCTGTCTGTCTGTCTTTCTGTCTGTCTGTCTGTCTGTCTGTCTGTCTGTCTGTCTGTCTGTCTGTCTGTCTTCTCTCTCTCTCTCTCTCTCTCTCTCTCTCTCTCTCTCTCTCTCTCTCTCTCTCTCTCTCTCTCTCTCTCTCTCTCTCTCTCTCTCTCTCTTATCTCTCTCTCTTTATCTCTCTCTCTCTCTCTCTTTCGGCTGCTTCCTCATTTTCTCCCCCTGCTTCTTATTCTTAATCAGTTTTCTTAATCATTTTCTTTCTTCTCTTTCTCTTCCTCCTCCTTCATTTTCTTCTTCTTCTTCTCCTTTTTTTTCTTATTTTCGTCTTCCTCTTTTTTAACCCCTCACTCCTCCTCATCCCAACCTTCCCTCCACCCTCACTCTCCTATATCCCACCTATCTTCCTCTCCCCTCCCTCCTTCCTCCCTCTCCCCCCCCCCCTCTTCCCCTCCCCCGTCCCCTAATTAATTATTTATGTGGACAAATTAGCGAGTCTAATGGGTGGGCAGAACAGCCGCCGATACAGGTCTGCGTCGCCGTCGAGAGCGAGGGGGCGGGCGATCACTCACAGGAACAGCCATATTACTTGATTGTCTGTCGGATGCGGTGCGGACGGGGCGGGGGTGGGGGAGGGGAGGGGAGGAGGTGGAATGGAGGAGGGGGAGGGGAGGAGAGAGGGTGGAAGGGGGAGGGGGTGGGGAGAGGGTAGTCGGGGCGGGGGTTGGGGTTAGGATGCATTGGGAGGGTAGGGGAGGAAAGGGTGGGGGAGGAGGGAAGGGAGGGAAGGGGTGGGGTGGGGAGAGGGGAAGGAGGGGAGGTGGGGTGGGGTTTACGATGCACTGGGAGAGTGGGGGAGGGATAAAGGGGGAGGGAGGGATATGTTGGGGGGGGGAGGAGAGACGTAGGTGATCTGTTGGAAGGATATTGGAGGGGGGAGGGGGGGGGGGGCGAAGGAGGAGAAAGACGGGGGATGTATATAGCAAGGGCAAAGGAGAAAACAACAACAACAAAAATAGATAAATAAACATAAGAAATAAAGAAATAAAAATGTAAATGTAGAAAGAAAACACATTGACGATCGAGTAATGAAGGTGACGTACATTGGACATTAATTGTGAACTCTGAGTGATGTGAAGGAGGGGAAGAGAGAGAGAGAGAGAGAGAGAGAGAGAGAGAGAGAGAGAGAGAGAGAGAGAGAGAGAGAGAGAGAGAGAGAGAGAGAGAGAGAGAGAGAGAGATACAGACAGACAGACAGATATACACACACACAAATAGAGAAAGATCGAGAAAGAAAAAGAAACATCGAGAAAGAAAGACAACCAAACAGACACACACACACACACACAGAAAACCTTGCAACAACAACAGCAACAGCAACAACAACAACACACGTCCCCCTCCCTCTTCACAGCCATTGGCCATTCCTTGCAGCTTTATGCAATATGGATTTTCCTGTCCAGCTTCAGAGGCCACACATGAATAAGGCGGTATTGTGTGGCCGGCGGTGGGATGGGCGATAGATATAGACATAGATATAGTGAGAGGACGCTAAAGGGAGGGAGGGAGGGAGGGAGGGAGGGAGGGAGGGGAGAGGAGAAGGACCGGGTATGTTGATGTGGGGAGTGGTATGGTGTCCTTGCACGTGGCAGGTATGCTTGTGTGATTGGAATGCAGGTATGTGTGGTAGCGGATTGTGGTAGGAGAGATGTATATGCGATAGGGAGAGACTTATTGATGTTATGGCTATTGATGGCGATAAACTTGTGTCAGACTCAGCATCGGCGAATGTTTTCGTAGAGAACGTAAAAGTTGATAAAGTAGATGATATAGTCTCTGCGTCGGTGTATCAAGACTGTATAAATAATGTACGACGGATAAAAAGAAAGAAAAAAGAAAGATTTGCCTCTTTCTTGTCGCTTACGGGACAAAAAAAAAAAAGAAAGAAAAAAAAGAGGAAGAAGAAGAGAAATACAAACACCCGAGAAAAAGAAAAAAGAAAAAGAAAGAGGGAAAGAAAGAAAGAAGAAGAGAGAGAACGAGCGAACGAACCAATCCAGATCCTAATCACCGACGGCGCCAAATCCCACGACAAGCCATTCGGGCACCCAATCTCCGCTAATCCACCGACCCACAAATCACCTCAAAACACAAGCACTGAACGTCCACAAGACAAGCTGACCCTCCCTCCTCCTCCTCTCTTCCCCCCCTCTCCTCTCCCTCCCCCTCTCTCCCCTCTTTTTTTTTCAATCCTTCCACGACCCAATCCCCTCTTCATCCGAATCTCTGCTCCTCCTCCCTTAATTATCCTCTCGAATTACCTAATCTTCTTAACCTTATGGACACCTAAGAGTCATAACGAGCAGACTCCGGGCTTACGAGAGCTCGCCGGGGAACATACGAGATGGAGGGGGGGGGGGGATGCTGCTCAACGAGGGGGGAGGGGAGAGGGGCGAGGGGACACTGAGAGGGTCATGGGAGGAGAGGAACTGGGGGAGGGGAAAGGGAGAGGGGAAAGGGAGAGGGGATAGGGGCAAGGGACAGAGAGAGGACTCTGAGGAGAGGGGGCAGAGGAAAGGCTTCAGAGAGAGGGCACCGAAAAGAGGGCACTGGGAAGAGGGCATCAAAGAGATGGCACCGGGAGAGGGCATCAAAGAGAGGGCACCGGGAGAGGGCACCGAAAAGAGGGCACTGGGAAGAGGGCACCGAAAAGAGGGCACTGGGAAGAGGGCATCAAAGAGAGGGCACCGGGAGAGGGCATCAAAGAGAGGGCACCGGGAGAGGGCATCAAAGAGAGGGCACCGGGAGAGGGCATCAAAGAGAGGGCACCGGGAGAGGGCATCAAAGAGATGGCACCGGGAGAGGGCATCAAAGAGAGGGCACCGGGAGAGGGCATCAAAGAGAGGGCACCGGGAGAGGGCATCAAAGAGAGGGCACCGGGAGAGGGCATCAAAGAGAGGGCACCGGGAGAGGGCATCAAAGAGAGGGCACCGGGAGAGGGCATCAAAGAGAGGGCACCGGGAGAGGGCATCAAAGAGAGGGCACCGGGAGAGGGCATCAAAGAGAGGGCACCGGGAGAGGGCATCAAAGAGAGGGCACCGGGAGAGGGCATCAAAGAGATGGCACCGGGAGAGGGCATCAAAGAGAGGGCACCGGGAGAGGGCATCAAAGAGAGGGCACCGGGAGAGGGCATCAAAGAGAGGGCACCGGGAGAGGGCATCAAAGAGAGGGCACCGGGAGAGGGCACCGGGCTTGAGTTACGTGGTAGGGGCATCTGGCTAACAGCGATGGTACAGGGAGAAGGAGAGGAGAGGGAAAGTATATGTAGAGAGGAAAAAGAGAAGAGGAGGTAAGAAAAACAGAGGATGAGAGGAAGAGAGAGATAGAGAGAAGAAAAAGTGAGGAGAGGAGAGGGAGAGAAGAAGAAAAAATGAGGAGAGGAGAGGGAGAGAAGAAGATAAAGGAATGAAGAGAACGAAGAAGAGGAAAGAGAAATAAAACAAGTCAAAGTCAAAAAAAAAAAGAAAAAAAAAAGAGAAACCTTGAACAGAACAGACGATAAGGAAGGAGGAGGAGGGGGGGGGGGGGGGTAGGGGAGGGGCTAGCAAGTTAAAAGGAAAGACAAACTAATGAAGCAGTGTCAACAACAACCCTCCCCCCCCTCCCTTACCCCTCTCCCCCTCCTCCCCCCCACAAAAAAAAGCCTTGGTCAGCCATGAGAATAAGATCATGTGATATCAACCAACACCCCCCCCCCCTTCTTCCCTCCCTACACCCTCCCCTCTTCCCTCTCCTCCTCCTCCTCTTTCCTTCACCTTCCCTTCTTCTTCCCCTTCTTCCTCCACCACTTCCCCTTCTTTCTCCTCCTCCTTCTCTTCTTTTACTTCCTGTCCCCTTCTCCTAATCCTCCTAACCCTCCTCCTCCTGTCCTCTCCCTTTCTTCTTATTTTTCTTCTTCTTCTTCTTCTTCTTCTTCTTCCCCCTCCTCCTCCTTCTGTCCCTCCCATTCTTCTTCTTCTTCT
Source organism: Penaeus chinensis (assembly GCF_019202785.1). NCBI lineage: Eukaryota > Metazoa > Arthropoda > Malacostraca > Decapoda > Penaeidae > Penaeus > Penaeus chinensis. The sequence continues at coordinate 16,065,646 of NC_061840.1, forward strand.
TCTTCTTCCTCCTCCTCCTCTCCTCCTCCTCCTCCTCCTGTCCCTCCCCTTCTTCTTCTTCCTTCTCATCCTCCTCCTCCTCCTGTACCTCCCCTTCTTCTTCTTCTTTTTCCTCCTCCTCCCCCTCCTCCGTCCCTCCCCCACTTCCTGTCCCCTCCTCTCCTTCCTCCCCCCCCCCCCTCTTAGTAAAAAAGTGCAGTGCAATATCGGCCGAGAATAAACGTCCTGATGGCAATATAGACACACAGACAGGCGCGCGAACAGACATGGCGATAGAGTTACAATACGGACAAGAAATAAAAAAAATAGGAAAATAAAAGAACACGGGTGAAGTATATAAGAGAGAGAGAGAGAGAGAGAGAGAGAGAGAGAGAGAGAGAGAGAGAGAGAGAGAGAGAGAGAGAGAGAGAGAGAGAGAGAGAGAGAGAGAGAGAGAGAGAGAGAGAGAGAGAGAGAGAGAGAGAGAGAGAGAGAGAGAGATGGATAGATAAATAGAGAGAGAGAGAGAGAGAGAGAGAGAGAGAGAGAGAGAGAGAGAGAGAGAGAGAGAGAGAGAGAGAGAGAGAGAGAGAGAGAGAGGGAGAGAGAGAGAGAGAGAGAGAGAGAGAGAGAGAAAGAGCGAGAGAAAAAGAGATAGAGAGAGACAAAGGGTATTCTAATAATAAGCAAGAGGAAGAAGCTTCTAAGAAGGAGAAATTCTAGCATTTCTACAAATAAACAGACTTAAATACTGGCAATTATTATGCCTTACACACATACGCACATCATGTGGACTCTTAAAGGCATGTGTGACGGTGTGATTTTCTGAATATGCTAATGAGTTCGCGTGTGTGCGTGCGTGCGTGTGAAAGGAGTGTGTTATGTGAATGAGTGTGTGTGAAGGGGTGTGTTTGTTTGTTTGTTTGTGCTTGTGTTTGTGTTTGTGTGTATGTGTGTGTGTGTGTGTATATGTGTATGTGTGTGTATATGTGTGTATGTGTGTGTGTCTGTGTGTGTCAGTGTTTACATATATTCTACACATATTTAAAAAAACATAGTCTCTTATACCCACAATAAAAAATAAAAAAAATCACACACATGTCCCAGTGTGAACATCAACACACTAACAAAGGACAAAGCAAAAAAGAAAAAGAAAAAAAAATTACACTGATGAGTTGAAACGCACATGGGAACAGACAGACAGACAGACAGATGTACCCCCAGCTAGACAGACAGCTGGCAGACACACACACACACCGCGCACACACACACACACACACACACACACACACACACACACACACACACACACATAAACACACACACACACATACACACAGACCCCCCCCCCACCACACACACACATACATACACACACGCACACACGCGCACGCACGCACACGAGGCCAATTATAGCCACGGGGACAGAAAGACGCGATAGACAAGGCTAAGTGCGAGGAGGAGAGTCTATCCAAGAAGACAGCGGTTGTGTCGCCTACGAACGTTAAATCCATTTTGTGAAACCAAATCCTACAGTATCACTCCCTCCTCTTCCTCCTCCTCCCCCTTCCCCTTCTCCCCCTCGTCCTCCCC
>NC_061840.1:16087317-16094203 GCF_019202785.1 Penaeus chinensis
TAAACTTGCCTCTTATTTGAGGAGGTCGTGGTGATCTGGGGCGAGGAGAGGGGGTGGGATGGGGGAGATAGGGGGGGAAGGGGAGTGGTTAGTGAGGGGGGGAAGGGGAGGGGGAGAAAGGGGGGGGAGTTGGGTAAGGGGGAGATAGGGGGGGGAGTTGGGTAAGGGGGAGAGAAGGGGGGGAGTTAGGTAGGGGGGAGGAGAAAGGGGGGGAGAGGGAGGGAGAAGGGGGGATGGATTGAAAGGGTGAGGGGGTGGGGTGGAGAGGGAGTTTGTTGGGGAAGGAGAAGAGGTGGGTGGGGGTGGGGAGGGAAGAAAGGGGATTGGGGGAGGAAGAGTGTTGGAGAGGGGGAAGGGAGAAGGGGGGATGGGGAAGAGGACTGTGGGGGGAGGAAAGGGGAAGGGAGGGAAAATGGAGTTAGGGAAGAGGAGGTGAAAGGAGGGAGGAATGGAGGGAATGAAGAGGAGGAAAGGGAAGAAGAGGAAGAGGAGGGGAGAAAGAGAGGAAGGAAAAAAAGGGGGAATAGAAGTAATGAGAGTAAGGGACACAGAACAAACAAACAAACAAAAAGGAGAGTGAGAGACAGAGAGAGAGATAAAAAAGCGAGAGACAGAGATAAAGCAGGAGAAGGAGAGACTAAGAGAGAGAAAGAGTGAAAGAGAGAGAGAGGGAAAAAAGAATGATAAAGAGAGTAAGAGACATTTAAGCAGAAAGAGAATAAAAACAGAATAAGAGACATCTCGAAAGAAGAAGAATAAGAAAGAGAATGATAAAGAGAGCAAGAGACATTTAAGAAGAACGAGAATAAGAAGGAGAAAAAGAGAGAGAATAAGAGACATTTCAAAGAAAGGAGAATAAGAAGGAGAACGATAAAGAGAGTAAGAGGCATTTAAGAAAAGGAGAAGAAGAAGAAGAAGAAGGAGAAGGAGCATGATAAAGAGAGTAGGAGGCATTTAAGAAAAGGAGAAGAAGAAGAAGAAGGAGAAAGAGAGTAAGAGGAATTTAAGAAAAGGAGAAGAAGAAGGAGCATGATAAAGAGAGTAAGAAACATTTAAGAAAAGGAGAAGAAGGAGAATGATAAAGAGGGTAAGAGGCATTTAAGACGAAGAAGAAGGAGAAGGAGAAAGATAAAGAGAGTAAGAAACATTTAAGAAAAAGAGCAGAAGAAGAAGAAGGAGAAGGAGCATGATAAAGAGAGTAAGAGGCATTTAAGAAAAAGAGAAGAAGAAGAAGAAGAAGAAGGAGCATGATAAAGAGAGTAAGAGGCATTAAAGACGAAGAAGAAGGAGAAGGAGAAAGATAAAGAGAGTAAGAGGCATTTAAGAAAAAGAGAAGAAGAAGAAGAAGAAGAAGGAGCATGATAAAGAGAGTAAGAGGCATTTAAGAAAAGAGAAGAAGAAGAAGAAGAAGAAGGAGCATGATAAAGAGAGTAAGAGGCATTAAAGACGAAGAAGAAGGAGAAGGAGAAAGATAAAGAGAGTAAGAGGCATTTAAGAAAAAGAGAAGAAGAAGAAGAAGGAGAAGGAGAAAGATAAAGAGAGTAAGAAACATTTAAGAAAAGGAGAATAAGAAGGAGCATGATAAAGAGAGTAGTAGGCATTCAATAAAAGGAGAAGAAGGAACATGATAAAGAGAGTAAGAAACATTTAAGACGAAGAAGAATAAGAAGGAGCATGATAAAGAGAGTAAAAAACATTTAAGAAAAGGAGAAGAAGGAAAATGATAAAGAGAGTAAGATGCATTTAAGACGAAGAAGAAGGAGAAGGAGAAAGATAAGGAGAGTAAGAGGCACTCAAGAAAAAGAGAAGAAGGAAAACGATAAAGAGAGTAAGAGGCATTTAAGAAAAGGAGAAGAAGGAGCACGATAAAGAGAGTAGGAGGCCCTTAGGACGAAGAGCCGCGCCGTCCATCCTTCTTCCTTCGTGTAATTATAGTCTTGGTCACGTATTTAAAGAATAATAAAATCTGTGCTATTCTTTCTTTCTCTCTCTGCTGTCTCCTCTCTTCGCTTTTTATGTGCGTTAACTATCCACATACGCATAAACACACTGACACGTATATACTCACACACACACACACGCAGACACACATAGACACACATACACATACATACATACATACATACACATGGTCACTCACACACACACACACACACACACGCTTAGACGCTCTCACACACATTCACACACGCGCACACACATACGCATACACAAACACACAGACACACATACACACACATACGCACACACGTGCACACACTCACACATACACCCTCACACATACACACTCATACGCACACACGTGCGCACACACACGCACACAGATAATTATATAGATAGATAGACATAGATAGACAGATAGATGGATATATATAGACAGATTGATAGATATATAGTTTGATAGATAGATAGGTAAATAGATATATATATATAGATTGAGAAAGAAAGAGAGAGAGAGACAAATAGAAAGATAGATGGTTAGATAGATAGGCAGATTTTAGAAAAAAACATCGATAGAAAATATAGATAGATTGATTGATAGATAGATGAATAGACATACAGATAAATAGAAATGAAAATGATAAGAAAGCAAGAAAGGAAATTACTTACACACAGAGACACATATGTATAAATGGATGGGTGTGTATATGTATGTGTATTTGTATGTACATGTGTATGTGTAAGTGTGTATATGTGTATGTGTGTACGTCTGTAAGAAGACAATAAAGCAATGCATCTAATGGGTTTGTGTCTGTTTGTGTCTATGTCTGTCTTTGTCTGTCTGTCTGTTTGTTTGTCAATTTGTCTGTCTGTTTGTCTGTCTGCTTCCTCCCCCCCCCCCCCTCTCTCTCTCTCTCTCTCTCTCTCTCTCTCTCTCTCTCTCTCTCTCTCTCTCTCTCTCTCTCTCTCTCTCTCTCTTACGCACACACATCTATTTTTAGATGAATAGATAGATAGATAGATAGATAGATAAGTAGGTAGATATATAGATAAGTAGGTAGATTGATAGATAAGTAGGTAGATAGATAGATATATATTCCTTCGCCCTCTTTGCTAGCCACGTCTTAACCCCCCCCCCCCCACCCCCTATGTACCAAATAAGAAAAATATCACATTATATTGATCAAATATGCAGAATATCATGAATAACACATATAAACATAAGAAAGTAAAATGAAATAAAATGAAAAATTATATTCAAGATATTATATTATAAGAAAATATTCATAACAGAAATTAAATTTTAAAAAGTGAGAGCGAATATTCATTTTTAAATTTTATAAACAATTAGAGAAAATATTCAGAAAGAAAATAAAAAAAAGGAGAGAAAGTGTTCACAACAAAAATAAAATAATAAAATGTAAAAACTGAGAGAAAATGTCAATTAAAATATAAAATAAATATTATAAATAAAATTATGAAATAAAAACGGAGAAACAGAAAATAAAGATATAAGAAATATGAGAAAATATTCATAAATAAACGAAATAATAAATTGTTCAAGTAACAAGAATACGAAGAGACGATTTTTATTTTTAAAAATATATATATACGTTTTCATGAAAAAGTGAAATAAAAAAAAATATATATTCCTTAAAAAATAATATATAAAAAAAAAAAAAAACGAAATAAATATAATATATATATAATCCTCTCATCACACAGTCGTTCAAGTTACCATAATATCGTTCAGATAAACAAGCGACGAAGGAATAAAAACGAAAAAAAAAAAATAATAATAATATTAATAGAAAAATACATTATTAAAAAAAATAAATAAATAAATAAAAAACAAAAAAATATATATATATTCATCTCATCACACAGTCGTTCAAGTTACCAGAATATCGTTCAGATAAACAAGCGACGAATGAATAAAAACGAAAAAAAAAACGAAAACAAAAAATAATATTAATAAAAAAAAAATCCATTACTAAAAAAAAAAAAAAAAAAAAAAAAAAAAAAAGAAAAAAAAAAAAAAAAACACGAAAGAAAAAAAATATATATATATATTCATCTCATCACACAGTCGTTCAAGTTACCAGAATATCGTGCAGATAAACTTAGACGGCTCCACCCAAACGGCAACAGGTTATATAATAAACAGATTAAGCACAGGATATCATTACAGAGTGCATTGTGCAGAGGATGCTTTTTAGTACATAAAGTCGAATTCTGATCGTTATAGCGGACACCCCTAATCTTAAGCCTTGCCTCGCTCTCTTCTACTAACCTTTGGGATACGAAGTTTTGTCGTTTGGTGCGGGTAAAATGAAATGGAGATAGGGGAGAAAGAGAGAGAGGGGGATAGGAGAGAGACAGAGAGAGAGAAAGTGGGGGATAGGAGAGAGACAGAGATGAAGAGTGAGAGAGAGAGAAAGAGAGAGAGAGAGAGAGAGAGAGAGAGAGAGAGAGAGAGAGAGAGAGAGAGAGAGAGAGAGAGAGAGAGAGAGAGAGAGAGAGAGAGAAGGAGAAGGAGAGGGAGAGGAAGAGGGAGAGGGAAGGAGGGAAGGATAGAGGGAGAGGGAAAGAGAGAGGGGAGATAAGTGAGAACTAGAGAGAAAGGGTGAAAGAGAGAGAGAACAAAGAGACAGAGAGGGCAGACAGAATCAGAGAAGAAGGCACACACAGACCCAGAGAAGACACAGAATGAATGAGAGAGAGAGAGAGAGATAAAGAGATAGATGATAGAGAGAGATGAGAGAGACGAGAGAGAGAGAGAGGAGAGAGGAGAGATGATAAAGAAGAGAGAGAGAGAGAGAGAGGAGAGAGAAGAGAAAGAGGAGAATGAATTACGAAATGAACGCACGGGCCCCTACAATTACATTTCTCTGTTCGAAAGTTCACAAGAGAAGTGGGGAGGTTTAAGGAAGGAAAGAGGGGAGGAGGGAGGAGGAGGAAGGAGGAGGATGGGGGGAAGGAGGAGGAAAGGGGAGGGGAAGGTGGAGGAAGGGGGAGGAAGAGGGGGCGGAGGAGGAGAAATGGGAGGGAAAGGAAGAGGAAAAGGGAGGAGGAGGAGAAAGGGAGGGAAAGGAAGGAGGAGGAGGGGGGAGGAAAGGAGGAGGAATAGGGGGGAGAAGGAGGAGGAATGCTGAGAGAGAGGAGGAGGAATAGGGAGAGGGAAAGGAAGAAGAAGGGGTGTAGGAGGAAAGAGGAGGAATGAGGGGAGGATGAGGAAGGGGATAGAAAGAAGGAGGAGGAATGGGGAGAGAAAGAAAGAAAGAAGGAAGGGGAGGAGGAGGAGGGGAAAGGGGGGTGGGGGAAGGGAGGAGAGAAGATATCCGGCCGGCACGCCCGCGAACACGTGTGTGGGCGAGGGTGGGCGTGAGAAGTACAGTCGGCTTGGGGGGGCCTTGTGGTCTGCTTCTATTTTGACTCGTGTGTGTTTTCAAGTTTATTTTTGTTACCTGTCTGTCTCCCTCAACCCTGGTTTTAATCTTATTCTCCTCTCATTGGGTCTCCTGCCTCTGTCACTTGTTTCCTTTCGTTCTCTCGCTGTTTCTATCCTTCACGCATTCTCTTTCTCGCTCTTTCTCGTCCCTCGCTCTCTCTCTCTCTCGTTCTCTCTCTCTCTTTTGATCTCACAATAATAATGTAATTAGTGTGTGGTAAAGTGGTTTTTCCTCTATTCCCTCCTGCTTCCTTCTCCATTCAAAAAGTGTGCTACTTGTCATCTCATGGGGGACCTTCCAATGCGGGCAGGAGGGGGAGACGTTAGGAAAAGAAGGAAAGTAAAGGATAAAAAAAAAGAGGAGCCACGAGAGAGAGAGAGAGACCGAGAGAAGAGAGCGAGAGAGAGAGAGAGGAGAGAGCGAGAGATGAGAGGGCGAAAGAAAGTAAAGAGGAAATAAGGAAAGGAGAATGAATAAAACTGGGGGAAAGAGCCAGAAAGAGCAGACGGAAAAGGAAAAGACGGACCAGCCGCAGTTAACCGTGACCTTCCCACTGCCGTCTCCCTTCCCCCTTCCCTTCCCCCTCTCCCTTCCACCACTCCCTTCCTCCCTGCCTTCAGCTCACGACCTCCGTTATGAGGTACGAGGGTTGCGAGAGGGAGGAGCATTTAGGGAGTGTGAGAATCGTAACATGAGGTGTTGCTGCCGAGAGCAGTGAGGAGAGGGAGGGAGGGGGGGAAGGAGAGGGGGTTAGGGGTACGAGGCGTGGGGGGAGGGGGAGAGGGGAGAGGGGAGGGAGAGAGGGGAGGGGGGAGGGGGAGAGGGGAGGAGCTCTCGGAAGAGTGAGGAGAACTTTACACGCTAGGTAAACACCCCTCTTGTCTCTCTCTCTCTTTCTTTCATTCTTTCTTTCTTTCTTTCTGTTTCTGTCTGTATGGCTGTCTGTCTCTGTCTCTCTTTTTTATCTTTCTTATTTTCTTTACCTGCCTGTCTATGTCTTTGTCTGTCTATCTATTTGTCTGTCTGTCTGTCTGTCTCTCTCTCTCGTATATTGCCTCTCTCTCTCAACACACACACACTAATTTATATTATTATTATAGTCTATTTATATAAATTAGAGAGTGATTGAGATTTAGTTTATTAATCAATACACAAGCTCTCACTCTTACTACTCTAATCTCGTAGTTGTTGTGTGTGAGATGTTATATATATATATATAAATATATATATATAGATTATATATTATACATAATATATATCTTAATATTTTTATATATACATATATTGTGTATATATTACATAATATATATATTATATATATATATATATACATTTTTTTTTTATATATATATATCCTTTCCGAGTATCGATACTTTCTAAACACTCTTTTACATCACTATATAACGAAAATCAACCAACACACTTACAAAAACTTTAAACCTACCACTTCTACTCAGATCCATCTTTCTCTCTCCTCTCTACTTTCTTATAGA
>NC_061840.1:16099303-16114447 GCF_019202785.1 Penaeus chinensis
GGGCGACATGATTATTAAGAGAGCAATAAATATCATTATCATTAACATACCAATACCAAGAAACATAAGGAGATAGAAAAAGAGAGAAAAAGTGCGAGTTAAAGAGAGAGCGAGAGCGAGAGAGAGAGAGAGAGAGAGAGAGAGAGAGAGAGAGAGAGAGAGAGAGAGAGAGAGAGAGAGAGAGAGAGAGAGAGAGAGAGAGAGAGAGAGAAAGAGAGAGAGAGAGAGAGAGAGAGTAGAAGACAAATATACAAACAAACAGTCGCTAAAAGGAAAGAGAAAAAATAGTGAAACTCATTATAATTCTTACCTCTCTCTTTATATTATTTTTAGAAGAAAAGAGGAATTTAAAGATAATTTCGATTTTCAACTCAAAGGAGATTACTACTTGATCTGCTGATGTCGCTTATATTATCCTTCTGTCACTGCCCTATCAATATCTGTCTGTTATTGAATCTTTGTCCATCTTTTATTGTCGGTTGGTATTCTCTAACGCATGCTCGGTTTCAACATAGTTCTTCATTATTATTAGATATCAGTAGATGATGATAGAAATATATAAAGTAGGAAAAATATAGAATTCACAAGTATGAAAAGTACGAAGAGAAATCAAAGTCGAAATATCAGAAGGAGAAATATAATACGGAGACGAAAATTAAGATTGGAAGTATAAGGAGCAGGAAAGGATGATGTATAAGAAAAGGAGGAGATGTAAAAAGGAGATGAAAGAAGCTGATGTAGGGATCGGCGTGGGCGTGAGTGTGTGTTACTGTGTGTGTGTAATTGTGGACTGCCGCGGCCGGGATCGAATTATTTATCTGAAGAGATCGTTGTGACAGTCTGTGTGATTATTTAGCTTGAAATATGTGCCTAATGGGAAATTCAACTTTTTTTTCTTAGAGATTGTGGTAGACTTATGCATCTACATTTCGGGGGAGGGGAGGGGGGGCGTTGGTAGTTCCTTGTATTTTCTGATTGTTAAGTAGTTATTATTGTTACTTTTATCACCATTGCTCCTGTTATTTCTGAGACTTTCAGTATCATTCAGTGTAGTTAATTATTACCCTTATCATTCTTATTATTGTCATTATTATTGATGCTAGTAGTTGTAGATACAGTGCTCAGTAACTTATCAGTTTTGTTATTAATATCGTTATCATTGTCATAACAGTATTATCATTATTTCTTATCATTGCCATTATCATTACCATCATTATTACAAGAACTCTTATTATTATTAGGTTATTATCATTGTTGTCATTACTATTATACTTATTATAATTACCATTATCAGTATCATTTTCATTGTCCATTAAAATTAATCAAAAATTAGTTAATTGAAATTATTATTGCTGTTGTTATTATTATTATCATTATCATCATTATTATCAAAATTATTATTACTGTCATCATTGTTGTTATTATTATCATTATTATCATCATTATTATTATTATTGTCATTATCATTATTATTATCTATATCATTATTGTTATCTATATTATTATTATTACCATTACATTACCATTGTCATTATCACTAATGTTAATATTACTATTGGTATTATCATTATTATCATCATTGATATCGTTTTTGTAATCATTGCTTTTATCATTGTAATTACATTTATCATTGACATTATCATTATGAACATGATCATTATAATAGTTTTTAATATTATTGCCACTGCTATTATCATTACTATTCTTATTCAATTTTTTTTTTTATTATCATCATTAGTGGTAGCAGTAGTAATAGTAGTATCATTATTATTATCATCATTATCATTATCATCGTCATTATTTATCATTGTTGCTCTAATAATTATTACTAGTAGTAGTATTGCTATTATCATTGTACATCATCACTATTGTTATTATCATCATCATTATTGTGATAGTTATTATTATTCTAAGCATTATTCTTATCCTTATTAATAAAATGATTATTATTATTATTATCATTACTATCATTATCATCATTACTTATTATTACTGTTATTATCATTACTGTTATTATCATTATTATCATCACTACAAACGTTATTATTTGTATACCATTATCATCATCATTGTCATCCTCATTATGATTATCATTACATGTCATTGCCACATTAACATCATTATCCTAATAGTTTTCATCAATCAATGTCTTTGACAAGCACGGGTGGTTCAAACCCACATTACAGTGCACGTATCATTACCAAAATGTTTTGTCCCCTTTTTTGGTTGTTTTGGCGACATGATTAGGAGAGCAATTGATAAGACCAGTATTAATTGAAATTAAAAAAGAAAGAAAGAAAAGGAAAGAAAGAAGAAAAGAAAAGGAGAAAAATAAGGAAAATAAAGAAGAAAAAGGGAAAAAAAATACAAATGACATTAACAATAATAATGATTATAATTGCAATCATGATAACAATGGAAATGATAATGATAATGGTAATGATAATGATAATGGTAATGAATATAATTTCATACTTCAAGATAAATGCTCACACACACACATTGACTGTCGCATCAATTATCAATGTTATCATTATTATCATCCTCTTTATGATTACCATTATCATTACCATTTTCATGATCATAGTCATTATTATCATTATTGTAATTATAATCATTATTATTGTTATTATTTTTGTTATTATTATCATCATTATTATTATTGTTATTATCATTATCATTATCATTATTATTATTACTATATTTGTTATCATTGTTATTAATATATCATTATTATTATTATTATTGATATTTTTATTATTATTTATATAATTATTATTATTATTATTACTGTTGTTAATATTATTATTATTATCATTATTATTATTATCATTATTATTATGGTTATTACCATCATTTTTATCATTACTGTTGTTATTATTTTTATCATTATTATTATTATTTTTATTATTATTATTATTATTATTATTATTATTATTATTATTATTATTATTATTATTATTATTATTATTATTATTGTTATTATTATTATTATTATTATTGTTATTATCAGTATTATCTTTATCATTATTCATATCATTATTATTATGATTAACATTAATATTACTATAATTATTATCAGTGTTATTGTTTTTTGTTATCATTACTTTTACCTTCATCATGAACATGATTACTTTATTTTTTTTCATTATTATCATTATTATCATTATCATTATCATTATCATTATCATTATCATTATCATTATCATTATCATTATCATTATCATTATCAATATCATTATCAATATCATTATCATTATCATTATCATTATCATTATCATTACCATTACCATTATCATTACCATTATTCATTATCATTATCATTATTATAATCGATTACTGAGAAATCTAGGTAATCGATTACTGAGAAATCTAGGTTATCGATTACTGAGAAATCTAGGTAATCGATTACTGAGAAATCTAGGTAATAGATTACTGAGAAATCTAGGTAATCGATTACTGAGAAATCTAGGTAATCGATTACTGAGAAATCTAGGTAATCGATTACTGAGAAATCTAGGTAATCGATTACTGAGAAATCTAGGTAATCGATTACTGAGAAATCTATGTTATCGATAAAAAGGAGAAAAGTGTAGAACGTAAATAACTCTCATACCATATTCTTTTTTCTCTCTGTAATGTTTACCTAATTTTAGTGTTTTATATTAAAATGGATTAAATTTTTAAAGATATAAATATAATCAGAAAATGGTATGATAGTTATTTACGTTCTACACTTTTCTCCGTTTTGTCGATAACATAGATTTCTCAGTAATCGATTACCTAGATTTCTCAGTAATCGATTACCTAGATTTCTCAGTAATCGATTACCTAGATTTCTCAGAAATCGATTATAATAATAATAATGATAATAATAATAATAATAATAATAATAATAATAATAATAATAATAATAATAATGATAATGATAATGATAATGATAATGATAATGATAATATAATGCACACGCAAACACACACGCACTCGCGCGCGCACACTCTCCTCTCTCCAATGATCTCGTCAAATGCATATTTCGCATCTCTCTCATCGTTGCCGCGGTGGCCTAACGGTTAGCGCCCTGGCCTCCCACGCGATGGGTCCCGAGTTCGATCCCGGCCGCGGCAGTCCACAATGACACACACATACAGTGACACGCACTCACGCCCACGCCGATCCCTACATTGCCCCCATTCCTTTTTCCTTTTACTTGTGCATTATTAATCTCAATTATACTGTTTTAGCTATTATTACTTTTACCATTGTTATTATCATAGTTATCATTATCATTATCATAATGATAATAATAATAATAATAATTATCATTATTATTATTATTATTATAATGATTATGATTACAATAATCATATTAATGATTATGATAATTAAACTGATTATGATAATGACGATAACAGTAATGACAACACCCACACACAGACTGTCACAACGATCTTTTCAAATCCATAATTTGCATCAATTTCATCGTTGCCGCGGTGGCCTAGTGGTTCACATCGCCTACATCCCTACATCGCCTCCTTCCTTCATCTTTAGATTTCCTCCTTTTCCCTCTTATGCATCTTCCTTTCCTCCTTACGCTTCCACTCGCAATTCCTTTGTTTCTTCGTGTAATTCATTCCATTCTTGTATCTCCTCTTCCTAGACTTCGATTTCGATTTTCTTTGAAGTTTTCATACTCGTGAATTCTATCATTTTGTCCTACTGAATTTATTACTATAACTATTTACTCATATGTGTGTGTGGAAGTATAGTATCAGAAAAAACAACAACAACAGTTTTAGTGAATGAAATGTAACTATCCAATAATAGTAATGAAAAGCAATGTTGAAATCTGAGCATGCGTTAGGGAACACCGAATGCCAACAGACAGTAACAGGACAAAGATTCGACAACAGACAGATATTGATCGAACAGAGACAGAAGGATAAGATAACCGACATCAACAGATCAAGTGGTAATACCTTCTGAGTTGGAAATCGAGATGATTAAATCCCTCGTTTCTTCTTCTAAATAATAATAATAATTCGTTTGTATATCATTCTTCTGCTCTCTCTCTCTCTCTCTCTCTCTCTCTCTCTCTCTCTCTCTCTCTCTCTCTCTCTCTCTCTCTCTCTCTCTCTCTCTCTCCCTCTCTCTCTCTCTCTCTCTCTCCCTCGCTCTCTCTCTCTTTGTCTCTCTCTCGCCGTGTCTCCTCTCCGACTTTGTATACTTGTCCCTTTATCTCTCTCGAATCCCCACTTATCTCCCATTCGTCCAGCTTTCGTATGTCACATTTTCATTCTTCTTCCAATCTCTCCTTCCCATTTTCTCCCCAACCCTATACCCCCCCCCCTCCCCCTCCTCTCTCTTTCTTCACCTTATTCCTCCACCCTTCTTCTCCATCTCTTTCCTCATCATCTCTTTCTCTTCTTCCTCCCTCCTTCCATCTTTCCCGAAAGAGGGCGAAGGAAAAGGGGATGAAATAAGAAATAAATCAAGCTGAGACGCCCATCCCTTCACGTGGGCGGAGGCAGTTTCCTCTCCATCTTTCTCTCTTGTTCTCTTTCTTTCTTATTTTTTCCTTCCCTTTTCTTTTTTCTTCTTCCCTTCTTTCTTTTTCTTTCTTTTTTTCTTATATCTTCTTTATTTCCCTTTTCTTTTTCTTCTTTATTTCTTTCCCTTTTCTTTTCTCTTCTTTCCTTATTCGTTTTTCTTCTCTACTTTCTTTTTTTCTTCTTTCCTTCTCTCCTTCTTCATTTTCTTTCCTTTTTCTTATATCTCCTTTCTTTCCCTTTTCTTTTTTCTTCTTTCCTTTCTTGTTTCTTTCTACTTTTTTCTTCTTTCCTTCTTTCTTTTTCTTCTTTCCTTGTTCTTATATCTTCTTTCTTGCCCTTTTCTTTCTTCTTTTCTTTATTCTTGTTACCTGTTTTTCTCCTTTCTTTCCTTTTTCTTTATTCTTGTTTTCTGCTTCTCTCCTTTCCTTCTTTTTCTTTTTCATTTCCTTCTATTTTTCGTTTTTCCTCTTTTTTTATCTTCTTTCTTTCTTTCCCTTTTCTTTTTTTCTTCTTTCCTTCTTTCCTTTTTTTCTTCTTTCTTTCTTTCCCTTTTCTTTTTCTTTCCTTCTTTCTTTCTTTCCCTTTTCTTTTTCTTTCCTTCTTTCCCTTTTTTTCTTCTTTCTTTCTTTCCCTTTCCTTTTTTCTTCTTTCCTTTTTTGTTTATTCTTTCTTTTTTTTCTTTTCTTTTTTCTTTCACTTTTTTTTTTCTTTTTTGACAGTGGCTATTGTAGTGATACCATTTCTGTTCCTTTACAACGTATATACTACTAATACTGCTAATGAAGACATGGAAAACAATGATGCAAATCATTATGTTAATAATATGACAATGGCAAGTAATGATAATTATGAGGATGACGATGATGATGACGAGCATGATGATAATGTTATACGAATAGTGTTTGTGGTGATAATAATGATAACAAGCAATAATGATAAGTAATGATGATAATGATAACAATGATAAGAATAAGTGGTGACAATGATAATGATGATGTATACTATTACTACTGCTGCCACTAATGATAATAAAAAAGAATAAGAGTAATGATAATAGTAGAATAGGAATAAATATAATAATATAATAATAATAATGATAATATGATAATAACATTGGCAATAATAATAATAATTATAATAATGATCATGTTCATGGTGATAATGATTATAATGATAACGATAAGTACGATAATAACAATGATAAAAGTAATGATTTAAAAAACGATATCAATGTGATAATAGCATTGATAATACCAACACTATTATTAGCATCAGCGATAATAACAATGATAATGATAATAAGAATAACAATGATAATAATAACAATATTCACAAGGATGAAGATAATAATAATAATGACAATAACTAATAATAATGATAATAATAATATTATTATTATCATCATTAATAATAATAATAATGATAACAATAACAATAATAATAATAATGATAACAATAATAATAATGATAATGATGATAATAATAACAGCAACACCAGCAATAATAATGATCTTAATAAATCAATGTTTAATTAATTTTATATGATAATGAAAATGATACTAATAATGGTAATGGTAATAAGGATCATATTAATGACAGCAATGATAATAATAACAATAACAAAAATACATTATTGATAGTAATAACAGCAGAGCTACTGCTATTGCTACTGTAACTACTACTACTAGCATCAGTGATAAAGACAGTAATAAGAATGATAAGGGTCATAATTAACAACACTAACATTACTTTAATAATGATTCTAGGAATATCAATAACAACAACAGGAGCAATGATGATAACAGTAACAATTTTAGGGGTGCGTAGACCAAGTAGACTTCCATATGCCTGGTTGAGTTTTTATTCAGGAAAAGATTCGTCTGCAGTGAACAGATGTAAGGTTCCAGGCCTACGGCACGCTGCCACCTCCTGATTAGTAGGTTCGGGAACCGCGTGTGTTGTGTATGGGTGTGTGAATGTTGTATGGGAGAAGGGTGGAAGGAAAATACAGAATGTGTGTGCTGGATGTTGTGTGTGTGTGAAAATGTGAAAAGGAAGATAGCGTAGGCTGAGCGTCTGTGTGGACATGTATGGAAGAAAAATGCAAGATCATAGAATTCTTCCTCTTCCCTTCGGTTTGAGCATCCACCTTCTGGAACGAAAACATACCAAACCCTAATTTAAACAAGTTAATCTACAACCCAAAATGGAGATTAATTGATAGTGCTGATGCACTCTGAATAAACACTGTGTAGCACTTTAATAAATTTAGTGCTTTTTGACATTTATTCTTTAATTGACCAATGTCTTTCCAATTAAGTCTACAATCAAAGAGTAGACCAAGAAATCTAGCAGAATTTTGAATGGGTATTGGGTGGTTATCTGAAGTTAGTCTGATGTCTGGTATCTTTCTAGGGGGAAAAAAATACTCCAATACACTTTCTTGTGGAAACCTTAAAACCCCACTAGATTCTGCACTATTGCTGGAATGCCATAATGCACAATCATCGGCGTACAGTGAGTATTTAAGATTCTGAGGGGGACCTGGTAGGATGTCATTAATCATGCATAGAAATAATGTTGGCGACAAGACACTTCCTTGTGGGACCGACCCTGTTTGCCTGGATAAAAAGGTAACATTGTCGGAAAAAAGTTTGACAGAGAAAGTTATGTCATACATGAAATTTTGAATAAAACAAGGCAAGGTTCCGCATAATCCAAAAGCATAAAGTTTTCTGAGTAGGCCATTTCACCATGTCATGTCGTAGGCTTTTTCTATATCTAAAAATACTGAAATCAAATTTTTTTTTTTTGGCAATTGCCTCTTGAATATGACTGTCCAGCTTTACTAGTTGATCGAGAGTTTGGCGTCCCTGTCGGAAGCCACACTGCTCGTCAACTAGCAAATTAATAAGCAACTTGTCAACGCAATTGTGCGGTAGGAGATGGCAGATCTGGGATTACCCCCTCCTTTCAATACGGGAATGATGTGGGCGAAGTGCCATGAGTTTGGAAAACTTTAGCTTTTCCAAATTCTAGGGCTCGGACAAGCTCATTCATTGTTAGTCTTTATTGTAATCAAAGTATCCCCTGTGGCAAAGTGAATAAGTTGCAGCTCAGCGGCTTCCTTGGTGGTCAGGAAAGCGGGATGGTAATTGTCTGAGCTGCTTGTGTAAGAGAACTGCCTGGCGAGTACATTAGCAATGTCTTTCGGTGAATCGAAATTGGTTCTCTCTTGAAGGATGTTTTTTAATTTTGCAAGATGTTTTGTTCTTATTTATTTTTTTGACAGTGGACCAAACCTCTAATATTTTTTGTATTACTATTCATTGTAGAGACAAAGCTTCGCCAGGAGTCTACTTTTGCTTGTCTAATTATTTTACGAGCCCTAGCTCTTGCTAGTTTGAAATTGCAAAAGTTCTCATTTGTGATGTTATTTTTGAAAAGCCTGTAGGCCTTATTGCGTCAGCACAACGCCCTGCGGCAATTTGGTGTCCACCATGGAACTCTATGCTTAACGGTACCTGTCGAAGTTTTAGGAATGGATAGCAATGCTGCTTCTATAATCGAATTCTGAATATTGTTTACTTTATCATCAATGGTTTCTCAAACAAGTTCGAGTTTGACGCTCCTTGTGGAGGTGACCCAGTCTGCTCTTTTTACTTTAAATTTAGGAGCTGAAAGCGTTCTTACTGTGTTGCATGAATATTCAATCAAATTAGGAAGGTGATCGCTTCCCAAGGAGTCGTCAATGGTGTGCCACAGGCTGCTATTGATGAAGGCACCAGTGACAAGTCTATAAAGCTCAAATTACCGGTATTATTGTCCACCCGCGTCGGGCTACCATCATGCAGGACTAAGTCAGACTCATTAATCAACTTAACTACTTGCTCACCTCTACCATCCACCCGCAGGGAACCCCATAACGTATGATAAGCATTAAAATCACCTAAAATTACTTTATTTTGTGGCAGACGTTCCTGAAGAGCAAAATGCTCATCATAGATTATCACATTATCAGGTGGACAATAAACTGAACATAAAGTCATATACGTGCCATTAATTTTTACTTTGCATGCGACAAACTCCAAAGTAGAATCAATAGTCATTTCAGTAAAAGGGAGGCTTTGGTGGATGTACATGGCGACTCCACCTCCACCCCTGCCCTCACGATCCTTCCGACATAAATGGTAGTTCTTCAGCGAAACGACTTCGTCAGAGGCGAGGTGTGTTAAATGCGTTTCTTGGAGAACTATAATATCGGGAGCATAGGATGAGGCTAATAATTTAAGGTCATTTACTTTAGATCTAAGACTTCGACAGTTCCATTGTATAATGGTCGAGGCGAAGATTACGTTTTATGGGGTTTGGAAGTGCCTTATCCACCAGTTTTAATTTTCTTTTTATGGGAGGGAGGCGCCTCCTCTCCCTCGCTTCCCGGGGACCTCTCACGGGATGGTTTGAAGACAGAAGCCTCCATGTCCTGCACCTCCTGGCGAGGGAGACGACTGACAGATTGCGACCTGCTTCTCTCTCGAGAAACCGATCGCGAGCCAGGCGAAGTCCTCAGAGGAGTAGCCCGACCTTCCCCTCCCAACACCATGGGTACTTATACCCCGAAAGAGACCCCCATGCCATGCCCTAGGCCTTGCGTATAAAGACGATACACAGAGTAAATGTCGGAAGACCAACCCGATAGTTCGGCATCCAAACAAGCCAAAGGACCCAAACAACCGTGAAAAGAGAGAGAGGGATAGAAAAAAAAACAAAAAAACTCTGTAACGACCATTACTCTCTTCTACTTTGGAAGCGTTGCCGAAGAGATAGAATAATTGAAAAAAATAAATAAATAAGGGAAAGGATAACTTATTTACGGTATTTGACTCGTAAAATAAATAAATCTTTATTTTTCTTGGCGACTTCAACGCTATCCAAGTAATGAGACATGGATTAAAATACATTCTATAGTCATAAAAATACCCAAGTTCACATTAGTTCGTTAATACTGTCTCTGGCGGCTCGTGTGGCGTTGGCCGCGGCTTATGAAGTCGCACTCGAGTCGAGTGGGCAAAGCGAAAATTGCGGTGAAGCACCAGCCTCGTGTGGGTGCTCAGTGCGTGCGCCCGCTTCGTTGGTGGAAGCAGTCCGGGGACGTCTCATCCAAGCCAAAGGTAGCATCACAGAGTTCCCCACACCCATTATTCAGTAGTAGAAGAGGCAGGCATGCGGCATGGCAAAGACCCTTAGAGTCGGCGAGTTAACAGCCATACACTACAACAATAATAACTACTTAACAATCAGAAAATGCATAGAGATACCAACGCACAAAAAATCTTGTAGATTCAGAAGTCTACCCCAGTTTCTAAAAAAAAAAAAAAAAAAAAAAAAAAAAAAATCTCCGCATAACTCATCCCACACTTATATTTCCTCTTCTTATACTTATACTTAATCCTCGATTCTTCTCTGTACTATCTCTCTTTTATCATATTGTATTATATTTTTGTTAATTCTATTCTCACTGCTACTGTTGTTACTGATACACTTATAGCGTTGTTATTATTATCCATATCATTCTTATTATTGTCATTATCACGGCTGTTAGTAGTGATAAGCACAATAGCTGTAGCAATAACTCATTTTTGTTATTGTTATAGCTATCGTTGTCATTGCTATCATTATCATTATTTAGCAGCATTATTATTATAATTACCATTATCATTATTATCAATGATATCAATATTATTATCCTCGTTATGATTACCATTATCATTTTCATTATCATAATCATTATTATCATTATTGTAATTATAATCATTATTGTTGTCATTGTATTATTGTTATTATTATTATCATTATTATTATTGTTACTATTATTATTTTCATTATCATTATTATTATTATTATTATTATTATAATTATTACTATAATTGTCATTATTACTATTATTATCATATTATTATTATTATTATTTACATTATTGTTATTACTATTAGCATTATCAACATTGTTGTTGTTAATATTAATATTGTTGTTATTATTATTATTATTATTATTATTGTTGTTATTATTATTGTTATTGCTTTTACTATAATTTTTATCGTTATTGTTATTATTTTTATCATAATTGTTATTATTATTATCATCATCATCATCATCATCATCATCATCATCATCATCATCATCATCATTATTACTATTATTATTGTTATTATTAGTATTATTTTATCTTTAATAATATCATTAATATTATTGTTATTATTCTTAACATTAATGTTACTTTGATTATTATTATTGTTATTGTTATTATTATTATTATCATTACTATTATTATCATTATCATTATTATTTTTGTTGTTGTTATCGTTATTACTATTATTATCATTATTATTGTTTTCATCACATATTCTAACAGTAATAATATTGTCATTATCGCTGTTATTTTAATTATTATTATTAATGATATCGTTTTTTATCATCATTACTTTTACCTTCATCATAAACATGATCATTATATTGTTTTTTCATTATCATAATTATTATTATTATCCTTATTATTATCATCATTATCACTATCACTACTTGCCATTGTCACAATATTATCACTATCATGATTGTTTTCGTCCCTGGTCTTCGTGTCTTTACAATATTGACATCATTATCAATTACAACAATACCTTTTTTTCTTTTTTTTATTATTAAGAGAGCAATTAATATCCTTATCATTAACACACCAATAACTACTGCAATGAAAAAAATGGAGAAAGACACAAAGAAAACAAAAAAGAAAGAGGAAATAAAAATAACGATAGAAAGAAGGAGAAAAAAAAGAAGGAAAGGAGGAAAGGGAGAAGGAAAGAAAGAAAAAAAGAAAAAGGGAAGAAAGAAGAAGAAAGAAAGACGGAAGAAAAAATGGAAAGAAAGAAAAAAGAAAAAAAGAAAGTAGGAAAGGAGAAAAGGAGAAAGAAAGAAAGAGAAAAAAAGGGAAGGAAGAAGAAAAAAGAAAGACGGAAGAAAAAATGGAAAGAAAGAAAAAAGAAAAAAAAAGTAGGAAAGGAGAAAAGGAAAAAGAAAGAAAGAAAGACGGAAGAAAAAATGGGAAAGAAAGAAACAAGAAAAAAAAAGAAGGAGAAGAAAAACAGGAAGGAAGGAGGAAGAAAGAAAGAGGTGATGCAGAGGAGGAAAAAGAGGGAATAAGAGTGTGGAGGGATAAGGTGAAAAAGGGAGGGAGTGGAACACGGAGAATGAAATTATGACATAAGAAAGTTGGACGAATGAGAGATAAGGAAAGGCAAGAGAAGGAGGAAGAGGGGATTCGAGAGAGACAAAAGACAGAGTGGGAGAGGAGATACGGCGAGAGAAACAAAGAGAGAGAGAGAGGGAGTGCGAGTTAAAGAGAGAGATAGACAGAAAGAGAGAGAGCGAGAGATAGATAAATGGAAAGGGGAAGAGATAGAGAAAGAGAGAACGAGTTAAAAAGGGCGAGAGATAGAAAGATAAATAAATAGATAGAGAGAGAGTGCGTGCGTGTTAAAGAGGGAACGAGATAGAGAGAGAGAGAGAGAGAGAGAGAGAGAGAGAGAGAGAGAGAGAGAGAGAGAGAGAGAGAGAGAGAGAGCAGAGCAATACAGACAAACAAAAGCTAAGAAGAAGAGAGACACAAGATAGTAAACATCAGTATAATTCGTCTCCCTCTCTCTTTGCATTATTTTTAGAAGAAAAGAGGGATTTAAAGATTTTCAACTCAAAAGGTATTACTCCTTGATCTGTTGATGTCGGTTATCTTATCCTTCTGTCTCTGTTCGATCAATATCTGTCTGTTGTCGAATCTTTGTCCATCTTTTATTGTCGGCTGGTGTTCTCTGACGCATGCTCGGTTTCATCGTTGTTTTTCGTTATCATTATTGGATATATGTAAATATGGGAAAAATATAGAACTCACACATAGGGAAAGTAGAAAGATAAATCGAAGTATAAGTATAAGAAGAGGAAATATAAGTCGAGTGAATTATACGAAGACGGAAAAGAATTTCGAGCAGAGGTATAAGGAAGAGTAAAGGATGATATATAACAAGGAAAAGGAGGAGGAGATGTAAAAAGTAGATAAAAGAAGTGAAGTAGGGGTCGGCGTGGGCGTGGGTGCGTGTTACTGTATGAGTGTGTATAATTGTGAATTGCCGCGGCCGGCATCGAACTCGGGACCCATCGCGTGGGAGGCCAGGGCGCTAACCACTAGGCCACCGTGGAAGCGACACCTTGGATGCAATTTATTATTTTGAAGACATCCTTGTGACAGTCTGTGTGTGTGTGTGTGTGTGTGTGTATGTGTGTGTGTTGTGTGTGTGTGCGTGTGCGTGTGCGTGTGCGTGTGCGTGTGCGTGTGCGTGTGCGTGTGCGTGTGCGTGTGCGTGTGCGTGTGCGTGTGTGTGTGTGTGTGTGTGTGTGCGTGCGTGTGTGTGTGAGTGTATGTGTGTGTGTGTTTGTGAACATTAATCTTGAAATATGAGTTTGTCCGGAAATTCAACTTATTTTTTTGAAAACTGTTGTTGATTTATGTATCTGCAAGATTTTTTTGGCGTTGGTAGATCCTTATTATTGTTACTGTTTTCATCATTGCTCCTGTTGTTAGATATTCTTAGTATCATTATTAGTGTTGTTAATTATCACCTTCATCATTCTTATGTCATTATCACTGATGCTAGTAATAGCAGTTACAGTAACAGTAGCAGTAACTCATTATTATCATTATCTTTATCATTACCATTATCATTATCGTCCTCATTACTAGTATTTGTATTAGTTAGTAGTAGTATATTAATATTATTGTCATTGCTATTATCCTTATTATCATTATTATCAGTATTATTTTCATTATCATAATCATTGTTATGATAATTGTAATTAAAATCATTATTATTTCTGTTATTATTATCATTATTGTTGTTGTTATTATCATTTTCATTATTATTATCATTATCATTACCATTATCATTATATATTATTATCATTATTGTTAACATTATTTATTATTATCATTATTACTGTTATTATCATTATCATTTCATATTCATTAGTGGCAGCAGTAGCAATTGTAGTATCGTTATTATCATCATCATTATCATTATTATCCTTTTCATTATTTGTTATCATGATTACTATTATAATAATTACTACTAGTTGTGTCGCTATTATATTTTCTATCATAGTATTATCCAAATTATTGTTGCTATCATCTTCATTGTTTTTAGTTATTATTATTATCTTTATTCTTATCATTATTACTATTACTATTACTATTATTATTATTAGTATTGTTGTTGTTGTTACTATTGTCATTATTATTATCATCGTCATCATCATTATCATCATCATCATCCTTACATATCATTGTTATTATCATTATTATCATCACAACAAATGTTATTATTTGTATACCATTATCGTCATCCTCATTAGGGTTATCATTACTTGCCATTGTCACATTATTATCATTATTATGATGGTTTTCCTCATTGTTCTCCATGTCTTTATTAGCAGCATTGGAAAGGACCAATAATGATATCATTATTATTTTTTTTTTTCGCGACATGATTAAGAA
>NC_061840.1:16114547-16137047 GCF_019202785.1 Penaeus chinensis
ATTATTTAGCTTGAAATTTTTGCCTAATGGGAATTCAACTTTTTTTTTTCTTTGAGAAATTTTGGGTAGACTTTTTGCATCTACATTTTGGGGGAGGGAGGGGGGGGCCCTTTGGTAGTTTTCCCCTTTTATTTTTTGATTGTTAAGTAGTTATTTTGGTTTCTTTTATCACCAAATTTCCCCCTGTTTTTTCTGAGACTTTCAGTTTCATTCAATTTTAAGTTAATTTATTACCCTTTTTAAATTTTTATTTTTGTCATTATTTAAAAGATGTAGTATTTTTGATACAGGGCTCAGTAACTTAAACAGTTTTTTTATTAAAATTTGTTATCATTGTCATTACAGTAAAATTTTATTTTTCTATTTTTACCAATTTTCTTTTCCATCCTTTTTACAAAAAAACTTTTAAAATTTTTTAAAAAGTTTATTATCATTGTTTTTTACTAAATTTTAAATTATTATAATTACCATTTCAGTATCATTTTCATTGGGCCCTTAAAATTAATCAAAAAATTTGTTAAATTAAATTTTTATTTTCTGTTGGTTTCTTATTATTTTCAAATTTTCATCATTATTATCAAAATTATTATTTCCTGTCATCATTATTGTTATTAAATTTTAATTATTAAACATCCCTTATTTTTAAATTTTTGTCATTTCTTATTAATTTTATCAAAATTATCATTATTGTTATTAATTAATATTATTTAACCCTTAAACATTACCAAAGTCATTATCCCCTAATGTTTAAAAATTATATTTTGGTTTTATTCATTATTATTCATTTATTGATATCGTTTTTTTAATCTTTCTTTTTTTCAATTTTTATTTACATTTTTCAAATTTACATTATCATTTTGAACCCTGTCAATTTTTTAAAAGTTTTTAATAATATTGCCAAAAGCTATTTCATTCCCATTTTTTATCAATTTTTTTTTTTATTATCAACATTTAAATTTGGTTTGCAAATAGTAATAGTAAATATCATTTTTTATTTTCATCATTTCATTATCATCGTCATTTTTTTTCATTGTTTTCTCTAATTTAATTTTTTACCCAAATAGAAGTTTTTGCCCCATTTCATTGTACATCATCACTATTTTTTATTATCATCAAACATTATTTTTGTATTTATTATTATTCTAAACATTAAATTTTTATCCTTATTAATAAAAATTAAATTTTTATTTTTTATTAAACATTAAAATATCATTTTCATCATTTAAATTATTTTTAAATTTTTATCATTAAGGGGCTTTATTTCATTTTTTATCACACTACAAACGTTATTATTTGCCCTACCATTTCATCATCAATTTTAACCTCAAAATGATTATCATTACTTTTTTGCCAAAAAATTTAAAATTTATCCTTTAAAAGTTTCCTCAATCAATTCTTTACAAACGGGTTTTTTAAAAACCCCCAAATTCCCCTTTCCCTAAACAAAATTTCCCCCCCAAAAATGTTTTTTTCCCTTTTTTGGGGTTTTTTTCCAACAAAATTAAATACCAAATTGATAAACCAATAATAAATTTAAAATTTAAAAAAAAGAAAAGGGAAAAAAAGAAAAAAAAAGAAAAAATAAGAAAATAAAGAAGAAAAAGGGGAAAAAAAAAACAAAAATGCAAATTTAAAAATTTTAAAGATTTTTAATTTGCAAAAAAAGATAAAACCAAAATGGAAATGATAATGAAAAGGGGGGAAAGATAAAAGATAATGGTTAAAAGAAAAATTTAAATTTTTATTCAAATTTAAAAGCTTTTCCCCCACACCCCTTGACTTTTTTAACAATTATCCTGTTTCCCTTTTATCAAACCCCTTTTATTAAACCTTATCATTACACTTTTTTCAAAGAAAACATAGGGCATTATTTTTCATTAAATTTTAATTTTTAAATCTTTTTTTATTTTTTTATTATTTTTGTTTTTATTATCATCATTATTTTTATTGGTTTTTATCTTTTTATTAAACATTAATATTTTTTTCTATATTTGTTATCCTTTTTATTAATATATCATTATTATTATTATTATTTTTTTAATTTTTTTTATTATTTATTTTTAAATTATTTATTATTATTATTACTGTTGTTAATATTATTAATTAATTATCATTATTATTTTTAATTTATTTTTATTATTGGTTTATTTACCCTCATTTTTAAACATTTCTGTTGTTTATATTTTTTTCATTTTTTTATTAATTTTTTTTAATTTTATTATTATTATTTATTTTTATTATTATTTTTTATTATTAAATTTTTATTTTTTATTAAATTTTATTTTTATTATTATTATTTTTTATTTTGTTATTAAAAGTATTTAAAACTTTATCATTTAAATTTATATAATTTTATTATGATTAACTTAATATTTCTATAATTTTTTATCAGTTTTTATTTTTTTTTGTTTTCATTTCTTTTAAA
Source organism: Penaeus chinensis (assembly GCF_019202785.1). Classification (NCBI taxonomy): domain Eukaryota; kingdom Metazoa; phylum Arthropoda; class Malacostraca; order Decapoda; family Penaeidae; genus Penaeus; species Penaeus chinensis. The sequence continues at coordinate 16,116,973 of NC_061840.1, forward strand.
CCCTTTTATCATGAACATGATTTCTTTATTTTTTTTTTTATTTTTTTATCATTAATTTTTTTCATTTTCAAATTATTTATTTTCATTATCATTAAACATTATCATTTTTCATTATCCATTATCATTATCAAATTTTCAAAATCAAATTTTCATTATCATTAAACATTATCATTTTTTTCCCTTTTTCCCTTCCCTTTTTATTATTTTCCATTAACCCATTTTTATTATATTTTTTCATTATCATTTTTTTATTTAAAACGATTATGGGAAAACCCAGGTAATCGTTTTTCTGGGGAAATTTTAGGTTATCCATTTTCTGAAGAAAAATTTTAATTTGATTACTTTGGGGAAAAAATAAAGGGAATAGATTTGCTTTAGAAATCTAGTAATCGATTTCTGAGAAAAACAAAGGGAATCGATTACCCGAGAAATCTAGGTAATCGATTACTGGGGAAATCTAGGTAATCGATTACTGGAAATCTAAGGGTAATTTGATTACTGAGAAATCTTGTTATCGATAAAAGGGGGAAAAGTGTAGAACGTAAAAAAAAATCTCATACCTTTTTTCTTTTTTCTCTCTGTAATGTTTACCCCAATTTTAGTGTTTTTTTATTAAAAAGGATTAAATTTTTAAAGGGTTTTAAAAAATTTTTTCAAAAAAATTTTGGGTTTTGGGTGAATTTTTTACGTTTTCACTTTTTTTTGTCGATTAACATAGATTTCTTGTAATCGATTACCAGATTTCTCAGTAACGATTAAATAGATTTTTTAGTAATCGATTTCCGATTTTCAGGGGAAAAAAAACGATTATAATAATAAAAATTTTAAAAAAAATAAAAATAATTTAAAAATAATAATTAAAAATTTAAAAATAATTTAAAAAATTAAAAATGAATTTTGATAATGATAAAGATAATTTATAATGATAATATAAAAGCACACCCCAAACCCCACACGCCCCTCGCGCGCGCCCCCCTCTCCCCTCTCCAATTTATCTCCCTCAAAGGATAAATTTTTCATCTCTCTATCGTTGCCGCGGTGGCCTTTAAAGGTTAGCGCCCCGGCCTCCCACGCGAGGGGGCCCGAGTTCGATCCCCGGCCCCGGCAGTCCACAATTTACACACACTTTCGGACCGCACTCACGCCCAAAGCCGGGGCCCTACATTGCCCCATTCCCTTTTTCCCTTTTTCTTGTGCATTATTAATTTTCATTATAAATGTTTTAGCTATTTTTACTTTTTAAAATTTTTTAAATTTTCATAGTTATATTTCATTATAAAAATGTAATAATAATAATAATAATTATCATTTTTATTATTATTATTTTAATGATTTTGGGTTACAATTTAAACATATTTAATGATTTTTGATAATTAAACTGAATTTTGGTAATGACGATTTAACGTTTAAAGACCCCCACCCACACACAGGCTGTCCCCAACGATCTTTTTAAAAACCATTAAATTTTCCCTCAATTTCATCGTTTTTCCGCGGTGGCCTTTGGGTTTTTTAAAACGCCTACATCCTACATCCCTCCTTCCCTTTTATCTTTAAAAATTTTCCTTTTTCCTCTTTTGGGATCTTCTTTTTTCCCCCCTTACGCTTCCACTCGCAATTTCCTTTGTTTCTTCGGTAAAATTTATTCCAAATTTTTGTATCTCCCTTCCTAGACTTCGGTTTTTGATTTTTTTTTTGAAGGTTTTCATACTCGGGGATTTTTTAAAATTTTTGTCCCCTTGGAAAATTTTTTTTCTATAAATTTTTTTCTATTGTGGTGGGAAGTTTAAGTATCAGAAAAAACAACAACAAAAGTTTTAGTGAATGAAATGTAACTTCCAATAATGTAATGAAAAGCAATTTTTGAAATTTTGAGCATGCGGGTTTGGGAAAAAACCCAAAGCCAAAAGGGGCAGTAAAAAGGACAAAAAATTGACAAAGACAGATATTGATGAACAGTTTACAATGGATAAAAATAACCGACAACGGGGTCAAGTGGTAATACCTTCTGGGGTTGGAAATCGGGGAGTTTTAAAACCCCCGGTTTCTTTTTTAAAATAATTTTAAAATAATTTTTTGTTTTTTTTTTGCATTCTTCTCTCTCTCTCTTTTTCTCTCCCCTCTTCTCTCTTTTTCTTTTCTCCTTTTCCTTTTTTTCCCCCTTTTTCTTCCTTCCCCCTCTCTCTTCTCTTTTCTTTTCTTCCTTCCCCCTCCCCCTCTTTTCTTTTTCTCCTCCCCTCTTTTTTCCTTTTCCTCTTTTTAAAACCCCTTTCCTTCCTTCTTTCTCCTTTTTCCTTTTTCTCTCCTTTTTTCCTCCCCCCTCCTTTTCCCCTCCCCTCCTTTTTCTCTCTCTCGCCCCCCTCTCCTTTTCGCCGTTTTTTTTTTTTTTCTCCTCTCCCGACTTTTTGGGGGAAATACCCTGTCTCTTTTTCTCCTTGAAACCCCCTTTCCCTTTGGGAAACCCCCCTTTTTCTCCCTTGTTTCCCGCTTTCGTATGCCCATTTTCTTTTTTTTCCACTCTTCCTTCCCTTTTCTCCCCAAACCCCTTTAACCCCCCCCCCTCCCCCTCCTCTCCCTTTTTTTTACCTTATTCCTCCCCCTTTCTTCTCTCCTTTTCCTCATCATCTCTTTCTCTTCTCCTCCCTCCCCATCTTTCCCCCCGGGAAAAAGGGGGAAGGAAAAGGGGAAAATAAAAAAATAACTTTTAAGCTGAGACCCCATCCCGTTTACGTGGAGGGGGGAGTTTCCGCTCCATTTTTTCTCTTTTTTTTCCTTTTTTTTTTTCTTTTTTCTTTTTTTCCTCCCCTTTTTTTTTTTTTTTTTTTTCTTTTTTTTTGGGATTTTTTTTTCTCCTTTCTTTCATTTTTCCTTTTTTTATTTTTTTCATTTTTCTTATATCTTTCTTTCTTTCCCTTTTCTTTTTTTTCGTCTTTCCTTTTTCGTTTTTCTCTACTTTCTTTTTTTTCCTTTTCTTTTTCGTTTTTTTTTCCCCTTTCCCCTTTTTTTCACATCTTTCCCCTTTTTCTTTTTTATTCTTCGTTATTTCTTTTTGCTTTCTTCATTTCTCCTTTCATTTTTTTTCTTCTTTTCTTTCCTTCTTTCTTTCTTTTCTTTCCTTTTCCTTATATTTTTTTTTCTTTCCCTTTTCTTTTTCTTCTTCTTTCTTTCTTACCCTTTTTTTTTTTTTTCCTTTTTTCGTTTTTTTTTTTATTTTTTCTTTTATTATGTCGCAAAAAAAAAAAATAATGATATCTTTTGGTCTTTCCCAAAGGCTGCTAATAAAAACATTTGGGGAATAATGAGGAAAACCATCATAATAATTTATAATAAGTGGGCCAAAGGAAGTAATGGGAAAACCCCAAAGAGGATGGCGATAATTTGGGATCAAATAAAAAATTTTGGGGGTGTTTTTAATAATGATAATAAAAAATGATATGTAAAAGGTGATGTGATGTTTATGATGATGACGATTTATTTAAAAATAATTTACAAAAGTAAAACAACAACATACTAATTTAATTTAAAAAAAGTTAAAAGTAATAGTAATAAAAGGGAAAAAAAAAAAAAAAAAATAAAATAAAAAAAAAAAACAAAAATAAGATGATTTGCAAAATAATTTGGTTTAAAACTATGATAGGAAAAAATTTAAAAGCGACCAAAAATAGTAGTAAAATTTTTATAGTAATTTATGGGTAAAAAAATTGCCCAATGCTTTTCCCCTAATGAATTTTAAAATGATAATGTAATAACCCGAATAAAGTAATAATTTAAAAAATGTTAACAATAATTTTTAATAAAAAATATATGATAAAGGTAATGATAATGATAATAATAATGAAAATGGGTAATAACAACAACAAAAATTTTATAATAATAACCCGAAATAATAATATTTTAATTACAATTATCATAACAATGATTATGATAAAGAAATAATACTGAAAAATAATGATAATAAGGTAATGGGAATGACAATAATAATAAAATTAAAACTCTAAAATAATACAAATTTTAGTAATGAGGACGATAATGATAATGGTAATGATAAAGATTTTTGATTTTAATGAAGGTACTGTACTTTTACTGTAACTGCTATTATAGATCAGTGATAATGACATAAGAATGATGAAGTGTTAATTATACAACATAATATGGTACTAAGAATTATCTACAACAGAGCAATGATGAAAACTGTAACAATAATAAGGGATCTACCAACGCCAAAAAAATCTTGCAGATACATAAAATCAACAACAGTTTTCAAAAAATTAGTTGAATTCGGACAAACTCATTTTTCAAGTGAAATGTTCACAAAACACACAACATTACACTCACACACCACACGCACGCACACACCACACCACACACCACACGCCACACGCACACGCACACGCAACGCACACGCACACGCACTCGCCACACGCACACGCACACGCCACACGCCACGCACACGCACACGACACAGCACACACACACAACACACACACACACACACACACCACACACACAGACTGTCACAAGGTGTCTCAAAATATATTAAATTGCATCCAAGGTGTCGCTTCCACACGGTGGCTAGTGGTTCGCGCCCCTGGCCTCCCACGCGATGGTCCCGGAGTTCGATCCCGGCCGCGGCAATTCACAATTATTCACACTCATACAGTAACACGCACCCACGCCCACGCCGACCCTACTTCAATTCTTTTATCTACTTTTTACATTCTCCTCCTCCTTTTCCTTGTTATATATCTTCACTTTACTATTCATTATACCTCTGTTCGAAATTCTTTTACGTCTTCGTATAATTCACTCGACTTATATTTCCTCTTCTGATACTTTACTTCGGATTTATCTTTCTACTTTCCTATGTGTGGTTCTATATTTTTCCCATATTTAAATATATCATAATGATAACGAAAAACAACGATGAACCCGAGCATGCGTGCAGAGAACACCAGCCGACAATAAAGATCGGACAAAGATTCGATTAAACAGAAAGATATTGTTCGAACAGAGACAGAAAGGATAAGATAACGACATCAACAGATAAGGAGTAATACCTTTTGTGTTGATAATCTTAAATCCTCTTTTTTCTAAAATTAATGCAAAGAGAGAGGGTGCGACTTATACTGATGTTTACTATTTGTGTCTCTCTTCTTCTTAGCTTTTGTTGGTCTGTATTGCTCTGTCTCGTTCTTCTCTCTTTCACTCTCTCTCCTCTCTCTCTCTCTCTCTCCTCTCTCTCTCTCTCTCTATCTCGTTCCCTCTTTAACACGCACGCACTCTTCTTATTATTTATTTATCTTTCTATTCGCTAGCCCTTTTTAACTCGTTCTCTCTTTCTCTATTCTTCCCCTTTCATTTATCTTTCTTCGTCTCTCTCTATCTGTCTCTCTCTCTCTTTAACTCGCAATCCATCTCTCTCTATCTTTGTTTCTTCGCCGTAGCTCCTACTCCACTCTGTTCTTTGTCTCTCTCGAATACCTCTTCCTCCTTCTCTTGCCTTCTCTTATCTATCATTCGTTCCAACTTTTTCTTATGTCATAATTTATTCTCCGTGTTCCACTTCCCTCTTTTACACCTTATCCCTCCACACTCTTATTCCTCTTTTTCTCCTCTGCATCACCTCTTTCTTTCTTCCTCCTTCCTTCCTGTTTTTTCTTCTCCTTCTTTTTTTTTCTTGTTTCTTTCTCTTCCATTTTTTCTTCCGTCTTTCTTTTCTTTCTTTTTCCTTTTCTCCTTTCCTACTTTTTTTTTCTTTTTTTTTCTTTCCATTTTTTCTTCCGTCTTTTCTTTTTTCTTCTTCCTTCCCTTTTTTTCTTTTCATTCTTTTCTTTTCTCCTTTCTACTTTCTTTTTTTCTTTTTCTTTTCTTTCCATTTTTTCTTTCAGTCTTTTTCTTTCTTCTTCTTCTTTCTTATACCCCTTGTTTTTTTTCTTCCTTTTCGTTTTTTTCTTATTTTTTCTAATCATGTCGCGAAAAAAAAATAATGATATCATTATTTGGTCCCGTTCCAATGCTGCTAATAAAGACCATGGAGATTATGAGGAAAACCAACATAATAATGATAATAATGTGACAATGGCAAGTAATGATAACCCTAATGAGGATGACGATAATGGTATACAAATAATAACATTTGTGGTGATGATAATAATGATAATAACAATGATATGTAAGGATGATGATGATGATGATGATGATGACGATGATAATAATAATGACAATAGTAACAACAACAACAATACTAATAATAATAATAGTAATAGTAATAGTAATAATGATAAGAATAAAGATAAAAATAATAATAACTAAAAACAATGAAGATGATAGCAACAATAATTTGGATAATACTATGATAGAAAATATAATAGCGACACAACTAGTAGTAATTATTATAATAGTAATCATGATAACAAATTGCTACTGCTGCCACTAATGAATATGAAATGATAATGATAATAACAGTAATAATGATAATAATAAATAATGTTAACAATAATGATAATAATATATAATGATAATGGTAATGATAATGATAATAATAATGAAAATGATAATAACAACAACAATAATGATAATAATAACAGAAATAATAATGATTTTAATTACAATTATCATAACAATGATTATGATAATGAAAATAATACTGATAATAATGATAATAAGGATAATAGCAATGACAATAATAATAATATACTACTACTAACTAATACAAATACTAGTAATGAGGACGATAATGATAATGGTAATGATAAAGATAATGATAATAATGAGTTACTGCTACTGTTACTGTAACTGCTATTACTAGCATCAGTGATAATGACATAAGAATGATGAAGGTGATAATTAACAACACTAATAATGATACTAAGAATATCTAACAACAGGAGCAATGATGAAAACAGTAACAATAATAAGGATCTACCAACGCCAAAAAAATCTTGCAGATACATAAATCAACAACAGTTTTCAAAAAAATAAGTTGAATTTCCGGACAAACTCATATTTCAAGATTAATGTTCACAAACACACACACATACACTCACACACACACGCACGCACACACACACACACACACACACGCACACGCACACGCACACGCACACGCACACGCACACGCACACGCACACGCACACGCACACGCACACGCACACGCACACGCACACGCACACGCACACACACACAACACACACACACACACACACACACACACACAGACTGTCACAAGGATGTCTTCAAAATAATAAATTGCATCCAAGGTGTCGCTTCCACGGTGGCCTAGTGGTTAGCGCCCTGGCCTCCCACGCGATGGGTCCCGAGTTCGATCCCGGCCGCGGCAATTCACAATTATACACACTCATACAGTAACACGCACCCACGCCCACGCCGACCCCTACTTCACTTCTTTTATCTACTTTTTACATCTCCTCCTCCTTTTCCTTGTTATATATCATCCTTTACTCTTCCTTATACCTCTGTTCGAAATTCTTTTCCGTCTTCGTATAATTCACTCGACTTATATTTCCTCTTCTTATACTTATACTTCGATTTATCTTTCTACTTTCCCTATGTGTGAGTTCTATATTTTTCCCATATTTACATATATCCAATAATGATAACGAAAAACAACGATGAAACCGAGCATGCGTCAGAGAACACCAGCCGACAATAAAAGATGGACAAAGATTCGATAACAGAAAGATATTGATCGAACAGAGACAGAAGGATAAGATAACCGACATCAACAGATCAAGGAGTAATACCTTTTGAGTTGAAAATCTTTAAATCCCTCTTTTCTTCTAAAAATAATGCAAAGAGAGAGGGAGACGAATTATACTGATGTTTACTATCTTGTGTCTCTCTTCTTCTTAGCTTTTGTTTGTCTGTATTGCTCTGCTCGTTCTCTCTCTCTCTCTCTCTCTCTCTCTCTCTCTCTCTCTCTCTCTCTCTCTCTCTCTCTCTCTATCTCGTTCCCTCTTTAACACGCACGCACTCTCTCTCTATCTATTTATTTATCTTTCTATCTCTCGCCCTTTTTAACTCGTTCTCTCTTTCTCTATCTCTTCCCCTTTCCATTTATCTATCTCTCGCTCTCTCTCTTTCTGTCTATCTCTCTCTTTAACTCGCACTCCCTCTCTCTCTCTCTTTGTTTCTCTCGCCGTATCTCCTCTCCCACTCTGTCTTTTGTCTCTCTCGAATCCCCTCTTCCTCCTTCTCTTGCCTTTCCTTATCTCTCATTCGTCCAACTTTCTTATGTCATAATTTCATTCTCCGTGTTCCACTCCCTCCCTTTTTCACCTTATCCCTCCACACTCTTATTCCCTCTTTTTCCTCCTCTGCATCACCTCTTTCTTTCTTCCTCCTTCCTTCCTGTTTTTCTTCTCCTTCTTTTTTTTCTTGTTTCTTTCTTTCCCATTTTTTCTTCCGTCTTTCTTTCTTTCTTTTTCCTTTTCTCCTTTCCTACTTTTTTTTTTCTTTTTTCTTTCTTTCCATTTTTTCTTCCGTCTTTCTTTTTTCTTCTTCCTTCCCTTTTTTTCTCTTTCTTTCTTTCTCCTTTTCTCCTTTCCTACTTTCTTTTTTTCTTTTTTCTTTCTTTCCATTTTTTCTTCCGTCTTTCTTTCTTCTTCTTTCTTCCCTTTTTCTTTTTTTCTTTCTTTCCTTCTCCCTTTCCTCCTTTCCTTCTTTTTTTTTCTCCTTCTTTCTATCGTTATTTTTATTTCCTCTTTCTTTTTTGTTTTCTTTGTGTCTTTCTCCATTTTTTTCATTGCAGTAGTTATTGGTGTGTTAATGATAAGGATATTAATTGCTCTCTTAATAATAAAAAAAAGAAAAAAAGGTATTGTTGTAATTGATAATGATGTCAATATTGTAAAGACACGAAGACCAGGGACGAAAACAATCATGATAGTGATAATATTGTGACAATGGCAAGTAGTGATAGTGATAATAATGATAATAATAAGGATAATAATAATAATTATGATAATGAAAAAACAATATAATGATCATGTTTATGATGAAGGTAAAAGTAATGATGATAAAAAACGATATCATTAATAATAATAATTAAAATAACAGCGATAATGACAATATTATTACTGTTAGAATATGTGATGAAAACAATAATAATGATAATAATAGTAATAACGATAACAACAACAAAAATAATAATGATAATGATAATAATAGTAATGATAATAATAATAATAACAATAACAATAATAATAATCAAAGTAACATTAATGTTAAGAATAATAACAATAATATTAATGATAATGATGATGATGATGATGATGATGATGATGATGATGATGATGATGATGATGATGATGATGATGATGATGATGATGATGATGATGATAATAATAATAACAATTATGATAAAAATAATAACAATAACGATAAAAATGATAGTAAAAGCAATAACAATAATAATAACAACAATAATAATAATAATAATAATAATAACAACAATATTAATATTAACAACAACAATGTTGATAATGCTAATAGTAATAACAATAATGTAAATAATAATAATAATAATATGATAATAATAGTAATAATGACAATTATAGTAATAATTATAATAATAATAATAATAATAATAATAATAATAATAATGAAAATAATAATAGTAACAATAATAATAATGATAATAATAATAACAATAATACAATAACAACAATAATGATTATAATTACAATAATGATAATAATGATTATGATAATGAAAATGATAATGGTAATCATAACGAGGATAATAATATTGATATCATTGATAATAATGATAATGGTAATTATAATAATAATGCTGCTAAATAATGATAATGATAACAATGACAACGATAGCTATAACAATAACAAAAATGAGTTATTGCTACAGCTATTGTGCTTATCACTACTAACAGCCGTGATAATGACAATAATAAGAATGATTTGGATAATAATAACAACGCTATAAGTGTATCAGTAACAACAGTAGCAGTGAGGGTAAAAATAACAAAAAAACATAATACAATATGATAAAAGAGAGATAGTACAGACAAGAATCTAGGATTAAGTATAAGTATAAGAAGAGGAAATATAAGTGTGGGATGAGTTATGCGGAGATTTTTTTTTTTTCTTTTTCTTTTTAGAAACTTGGGTAGACTTCTGAATCTACAAGATTTTTTGTGCGTTGGTATCTCTATGCATTTTCTGATTGTTAAGTAGTTATTATTGTTGTAGTGTATGGCTGTTAACTCGCCGACTCTAAGGGTCTTTGCCATGCCGCATGCCTGCCTCTTCTACTACTGAATAATGGGTGTGGGGAACTCTGTGATGCTACCTTTGGCTTGGATGAGACGTCCCCGGACTGCTTCCACCAACGAAGCGGGCGCACGCACTGAGCACCCGCACGAGGCTGGTGCTTCACCGCAATTTTCGCTTTGCCCACTCGACTCGAGTGCGACTTCATAAGCCGCGGCCAACGCCACACGAGCCGCCAGAGACAGTATTAACGAACTAATGTGAACTTGGTTATTTTTATGACCATAGAACGTATTTTAATCCGTGTCTCATTACTTGGATAGCGTTGAAGTCGCCAAGAAAAATAAAGATTTATTTATTTTACGAGTCAAATACCGTAAATAAGTTATCCTTTCCCTTATTTATTTATTTTTTTCAATGATTCTATCTCTTCGGCAACGCTTCCAAAGTAGAAGAGAGTAATGGTCGTTACAGAGATTGTTTTGTTTTTTTTCTATCCCTCTCTCTCTTTTCACGGTTGTTTGGGTCCTTTGGCTTGTTTGGATGCCGAACTATCGGGTTGGTCTTCCGACATTTACTCTGTGTATCGTCTTTATACGCAAGGCCTAGGGCATGGCATGGGGGTCTCTTTCGGGGTATAAGTACCCATGGTGTTGGGAGGGGAAGGTCGGGCTACTCCTCTGAGGACTTCGCCTGGCTCGCGATCGGTTTCTCGAGAGAGAAGCAGGTCGCAATCTGTCAGTCGTCTCCTTCGCCAGGAGGTGCAGGACATGGAGGCTTCTGTCTTCAAACCATCCCGTGAGAGGTCCCCGGGAAGCGAGGGAGAGGAGGCGCCTCCCTCCCATAAAAAGAAAATTAAAACTGGTGGATAAGGCACTTCCAAACCCCCATAAAACGTAATCTTCGCCTCGACCATTATACAATGGAACTGTCGAAGTCTTAGATCTAAAGTAAATGACCTTAAATTATTAGCCTCATCCTATGCTCCCGATATTATAGTTCTCAAAGAAACGCATTTAACACACCTCGCCTCTGACGAAGTCGTTTCGCTGAAGAACTACCATTTATGTCGGAAGGATCGTGAGGGCAGGGGTGGAGGTGGAGTCGCCATGTACATCCACCAAAGCCTCCCTTTTACAGAAGTGACTATTGATTCTACTTTGGAGTTTGTCGCATGCAAAGTAAAAATTAATGGCACGTATATGACTTCATGTTCAGTTTATTGTCCACCTGATAATGTGATAATCTATGATGAGCATTTTGCTCTTGAGGAACGTCTGCCACAAAATAAAGTAATTTTAGGTGATTTTAATGCTTATCATACGTTATGGGGTTCCCTGCGGGTGGATGGTAGAGGTGAGCAAGTAGTTAAGTTGATTAATGAGTCTGACTTAGTCCTGGATGATGGTAGCCCGACGCGGGTGGACAATAATACCGGTAATTTGAGCTTTATAGACTTGTCACTGGTGCCTTCATCAATAGCAGCCTGTGGCACACCATTGACGACTCCTTGGGAAGCGATCACCTTCCTATTTTGATTGAATATTCATGCAACACAGTGAGAACGCTTTCAGCTCCTAAATTTAACGTAAAAAGAGCAGACTGGGTCACCTCCACAAGGAGCGTCAAACTCGAACTTGTTTGAGAAACCATTGATGATAAAGTAAACAATATTCAGAATTCGATTATAGAAGCAGCATTGCTATCCATTCCTAAAACTTCGACAGGTACCGTTAAGCATAGAGTTCCATGGTGGACACCAAATTGCCGCAGGGCGTTGTGCTGACGCAATAAGGCCTACAGGCTTTTCAAAAATAACATCACAAATGAGAACTTTTGCAATTTCAAACTAGCAAGAGCTAGGGCTCGTAAAATAATTAGACAAGCAAAAGTAGACTCCTGGCGAAGCTTTGTCTCTACAATGAATAGTAATACAAAAAATATTAGAGGTTTGGTCCACTGTCAAAAAAATAAATAAGAACAAAACATCTTGCAAAATTAAAAAACATCCTTCAAGAGAGAACCAATTTCGATTCACCGAAAGACATTGCTAATGTACTCGCCAGGCAGTTCTCTTACACAAGCAGCTCAGACAATTACCATCCCGCTTTCCTGACCACCAAGGAAGCCGCTGAGCTGCAACTTATTCACTTTGCCACAGGGGATACTTTGATTACAATAAAGACTAACAATGAATGAGCTTGTCCGAGCCCTAGAATTTGGAAAAGCTAAAGTTTTCCAAACTCATGGCACTTCGCCCACATCATTCCCGTATTGAAAGGAGGGGGTAATCCCAGATCTGCCATCTCCTACCGCACAATTGCGTTGACAAGTTGCTTATTAATTTGCTAGTTGACGAGCAGTGTGGCTTCCGACAGGGACGCCAAACTCTCGATCAACTAGTAAAGCTGGACAGTCATATTCAAGAGGCAATTGCCAAAAAAGATTATTTGATTTCAGTATTTTTAGATATAGAAAAAGCCTACGACATGACATGGTGATATGGCCTACTCAGAAAACTTTATGCTTTTGGATTATGCGGAAACTTGCCTTGTTTTATTCAAAATTTCATGTATGACAGAACTTTCTCTGTCAAACTTTTTTCCGACAATGTTACCTTTTTATCCAGGCAAACAGGGTCGGTCCCACAAGGAAGTGTCTTGTCGCCAACATTATTTCTATGCATGATTAATGACATCCTACCAGGTCCCCCTCAGAATCTTAAATACTCACTGTACGCCGATGATTGTGCATTATGGCATTCCAGCAATAGTGCAGAGTCTAGTGGGGTTTTAAGGTTTCCACAAGAAAGTGTATTGGAGTATTTTTTCCCCCTAGAAAGATACCAAACATCAGACTAACTTCAGATAACCACCCAATACCCATTCAAAATTCTGCTAGATTTCTTGGTCTACTCTTTGATTGTAGACTTAATTGGAAAGACATTGGTCAATTAAAGAATAAATGTCAAAAAACACTAAATTTATTAAAGTGCTACACAGTGTTTATTCAGAGTGCATCAGCACTATCAATTAATCTCCATTTTGGGTTGTAGATTAACTTGTTTAAATTAGGGTTTGGTATGTTTTCGTTCCAGAAGGTGGATGCTCAAACCGAAGGGAAGAGGAAGAATTCTATGATCTTGCATTTTTCTTCCATACATGTCCACACAGACGCTCAGCCTACGCTATCTTCCTTTTCACATTTTCACACACACACAACATCCAGCACACACATTCTGTATTTTCCTTCCACCCTTCTCCCATACAACATTCACACACCCATACACAACACACGCGGTTCCCGAACCTACTAATCAGGAGGTGGCAGCGTGCCGTAGGCCTGGAACCTTACATCTGTTCACTGCAGACGAATCTTTTCCTGAATAAAAACTCAACCAGGCATATGGAAGTCTACTGGGTCTACGCACCCCTAAAATTGTTACTGTTATCATCATTGCTCCTGTTGTTGTTATTGATATTCCTAGAATCATTATTAAAGTAATGTTAGTGTTGTTAATTATTACCCTTATCATTCTTATTACTGTCTTTATCACTGATGCTAGTAGTAGTAGTTACAGTAGCAATAGCAGTAGCTCTGCTGTTATTACTATCAATAATGTATTTTTGTTATTGTTATTATTATCATTGCTGTCATTACTATTATCCTTATTACCATTACCATTATTAGTATCATTTTCATTATCATATAAAATTAATAAAACATTGATTTATTAAGATCATTATTATTGCTGGTGTTGCTGTTATTATTATCATCATTATCATTATTATTATTGTTATCATTATTATTATTATTGTTATTGTTATCATTATTATTATTATTAATGATGATAATAATAATATTATTATTATCATTATTATTAGTTATTGTCATTATTATTATTATCTTCATCCTTGTGAATATTGTTATCATTATCATTGTTATTATCGCTGATGCTAATAATAGTGTTGGTATTATCAATGCTATTATCACATTGATATCGTTTTTTAAATCATTACTTTTATCATTGTTATTATCGTACTTATCGTTATCATTATAATCATTATCACCATGAACATGATCATTATTATAATTATTATTATTATTGCCAATGTTATTATCATATTATCATTATTATTATTATATTATTATATTTATTCCTATTCTACTATTATCATTACTCTTATTCTTTTTTATTATCATTAGTGGCAGCAGTAGTAATAGTATACATCATCATTATCATTGTCACCACTTGTTATCACAATTATTGTTATAATAATTTCACTAATGGTGTGGCTATTTTCATTTTTATATATTATTATTATTGTTACTATAAGTACTTTCGTTATTTTTTTAATTAATATTATTATCATTATTCTTATCATTGTTATCATTATCATCATTACTTATCATTATTGCTTGTTATCATTATTATCACCACAAACACTATTCGTATAACATTATCATCATACTCGTCATCATCATCGTCATCCTCATAATTATCATTACTTGCCATTGTCATATTATTAACATAATGATTTGCATCATTGTTTTCCATGTCTTCATTAGCAGTATTAGTAGTATATACGTTGTAAAGGAACAAAAATGGTATCACTACAATAGCCACTGTCAAAAAAGAAAAAAAAAAGTGAAAGAAAAAAGAAAAGAAAAAAAAGAAAGAATAAACAAAAAAGGAAAGAAGAAAAAAGGAAAGGGAAAGAAAGAAAGAAGAAAAAAAGGAAAGAAGGAAAGAAGAAAAAAAGAAAAGGGAAAGAGAGAAAGAAGATATAAAAAGAGGAAAAAAAAGAAAGGTAGAAGGAAATGAAAAAGAAAAAGAAGAAAAGGAGAAAAGCAGAAAACAAGAAGAAAGAAAAGAAGAAAGAAAAAGGAAAGAAAGGAGAAAAGCAAGTAACAAGAAGAAAGAAAAGAAGAAAGAAAAGAGCAAGAAAGAAGATATAAGAACAAGGAAAAAAGGAAAAGAAAGAAGGAAAGAAAAAAAAGTAGTAAGAAACGAGAAAGGAAAGAAGAAAAAAGAAAAGGGAAAGAAAGAAGATATAAGAAAAAGGAAAGAAAATAAAGAAGGAGAGAAGGAAAGAAGAAAAAAAGAAAGTAGAGAAGGAAAACGAATAAGGAAAGAAGAAAAATGAAAAGGGAAAGAAAGACAATAAACAGAAAGAAAAGGGAAAGAAAGAAGATATAAGAAAAAAAAAGAAGGGAAGAAGAAAAAAGAAAAGGAAAGGAAAAAATAAGAAAGACAGAGAAAAAGAGAGAGAGACGGAGAGGAAACTGCCTCCGCCCACGTGAAGGGATGGGCGTCTCAGCTTGAGTTATTTCTTATTTCATCCCCTTTTCCTTCGCCCTCTTTCGGGAAAGATGGAAGGAGGGAGGAAGAAGAGAAAGAGATGATGAGGAAAGAGATGGAGAAGAAGAGTGGAGGAATAAGGTGAAGAAAGGGAGAGGAGGGGGAGGGGGAGGGTATAGGGTTGGGGAGAAAATGGGAAGGAGAGATTGGAAGAAGAATGAAAATGTGACATACGAAAGTTGGACGAATGGGAAGAGAAAGGCAAGAGAAAGAGGAACAGGGGATTCGAGAGTGACAAACAAACAAACAAACAGAGTCGGAGAAGAGGGGGGTGGGGGGTGTTGGTAGCTCCTTCTATTCTCTGATTGTTTAGTAGTCATTATTGTTACTGTCATCATTGCTCCTTTATTAGTAGTAGTAGTATAATTATTATTATCCTTGTCTCTCTTATTATTGTCATTATCAGTGATGCCAGTAGTAGTAGTTACAGTAGCAGTAGTGTAACGTTGTCATTACAGTATCATCATTATCTTTATCATTACCATTATCTTTATTATCATTGTTATTGGTACTGTTATTTTTATTGTATTATCATTATTATTATTACTATTATCCTCATTATCAATGCCATTATACTTATCATTTTCATCATAAAAATCATTATAATCATTTTTTTTTCCTCTCCTTTTCTTCTTTCTTTCTTTCTCTCTTCTTTTCTCTGCCTCATTCTTTCTTTTTTCTTTCTTCTTTTCCTCTTTCTATCTTCTCTTTAACCTTTTTCTTCTTTCTTCTTTTCTCCTTCTTTCTTTCTGTCCTTTTTCTTTTTCTTCTTCTTTCTTGCTTTCCCATTTAGTTTTTACGTCTTTCCTTTTCTTCGTTTCTTCCTTCTTTTTTTCCTTTTCTTTCTCTCTTTCTTTTCCATTGCATTATTAATGTGGCTGTTGTAGTGATGATTTTAAATCTGGTGTTAATGAGGATGATTTTAATTGCTTTCTTAATCATGTCGCTAAAATAGATAAATAAATAATTAAATAAAAAATAAAGAGAGAATGACAGACAGACAGACAGACAGACAGACAGACAGACAGACAGACAGACAGACAGACAGAGAGAGATTGTGGTAATTGGTAATAATCCCGGTTAATAAAGGCATGGAGAACAATAATGAAAAAAAATAATGTAACAATGGCAGATCATAATAATTATAACGAGGATGATGATGGTGATGAATATGATAGCGATATAAAAATAATAACGATGGTAGTGATAATAATAATGATAAGTAATGATGATAATAACGATAAAAATGATGATGATAAGGATAATAATAATAATAAAAATAATTATTATAATGATGATAATAGTAATAATGATGATAATATCAATCAATATAATAATAATAAAAATAATAATTATAATAATAGTGATAATAAATGATAATAAAAACAAACATAATGAAGATGATGATAATAACAATACTAAGGATTAAAATGATCATAGCAATACTACAAGTAATACTTATCAAAACAATAATAATGATAATAACAAAATAACAATAATTATAACAATACTACTAGTAATAGAGATAATAATAATAATAGTAATAATGATAATAATAATAATAATGACAAGATTAATAATAATAATGATGATAACAATGATAATACTATTACTATTACCACCATTTATTAACGAATAAGATAAAGAATATAATATCAATGGCAATAATTCTTATAAAAATTATCATTGTAATGATTGCGTTCATTAATGATACTGATATTGATAACTATGATGATAACAATCATAAAAGAAATAATAACGAAAACGACATCATTAATAGTAATGATAATAATAAAACAGTAATAATGATAATAATAAAACAGTAATATTGACAATATTGGCATCTGTGATAATGACAATAATAATTAGAAATAGTAATAATGACATTACTGATAATGATAATGTTAATATCAGTAATAATAACTGTAATAATAATAACAATAAAAAAAAACAATAACAATAACAGTGAGAATAATGATAATAATTGTAATAAAGATGATGATAATAATAATAATGATAACAATAACAATAATAATTCCTATGATAACAATGACGATGATAATGATTATGATAATGAAACTGTTTAAAGTAATGATAATGAGGATAATCGTAAAGTTAATGATGATATTGTAATGATAATGTTAGAGATAATAACAATAACACAACTAAAAACATTACTGCAACTGGTACTGTAACTGCTACTACTTGCATCACTGATAATGACGATGATAAGAATGATAAGGATAATAATAACACTAAAATTACTTTAATGATGATCTTCGACCAACGCACCCCCCCCCAAAAAAAAAAAAAAAGAAGAAAAAAAGAAGCAATATATAGATACG
The DNA here is from genome assembly GCF_019202785.1 of Penaeus chinensis. NCBI lineage: Eukaryota > Metazoa > Arthropoda > Malacostraca > Decapoda > Penaeidae > Penaeus > Penaeus chinensis. The sequence continues at coordinate 16,134,927 of NC_061840.1, forward strand.
AAAGTCATATTTCAAGATAAATGCGCGCACGCACTTACACACACATATGCGCACGCGCACGCACTCACACACACACATGCGCGCGCACGCACTCACAAATACGCACACATGCGCGCGCCGGCACACACATGTGCACACACACACACACACTTACACACGCGTTTATAATTATAATAGCAATACTACTAGTAATAATTATTATAATAATATAATAAGTGATGACGATGATAATGATAATGATGATGATGAAATGATGCTACTTTTACTACTTTCCTCCACTAACGATAATGAGAAGAATAAGAATGATATGAATAGCAATTGTAATGACAATAACAATGGCAATAATGATAAAACATATTATAATGATGATAAGGATGATAATGGTAATGATAACTATGATAATTACAAAAGCAATAATTACAAAAACGATAATACCAACAGTAATATTAGCATCAGCGATAATGACAATGATAATGATAACAACAGCAATACTGATAATAATAATAACAATTTTGCTAATGTTAATAATAATGATAATAATAATAATAATAATAATAATAATAATAATAATGATAGTAATAATAATAATAACAACAACAACAACAACAACAGCAATGATAATTATTTTAATTAATTTTAAGTTAATAAGTTAATTTTAATTGAAGATGAAAATGATACTGATAACAGTAATAATAATAAAATAAATAATAATAACAACAATGATGATGATAAAAATTAAAATTCTAGTAATAGTAAGAATAATAATAATAAAGATAATGATAATACTGTAATAACAATGATAACGATAATAACAATAACAAAAATGAAAACAGTATTGATAGTATAAACAGCTGAGCTACACCTACTATAATTACTACTACAAATATCATTGATAATGAAAATAATAAGAATGATAAGGGTCATAATTAACAACACCAAAATTACTTTAATAATGATACTAGGAATATATCAAATAAAAACAACAAGAACAATAATGATAACAGCAACAATATCCACTTAACGATCAGAGAAAGCAAGGAACTACCAACAACCCCCCAAAAATGTAGATATATAAGTCAACCACAATTTCTCAAAAAAGAAAGAAAAAAAATATATTTCAAGATAAATGCACACACACACATACTGTCATAATGATGTTTTTAAAACAATAATTCGCATCAGTGATGATATTGATTACATGATATTTTGTAATTAAACTATGAATATGTAATAATAATGAAAAACATTGTTGGAAACGAAAATGTGTCGGAAAACATCGAAAGGAATACCAACAGACAATAACAGCTGGAATATTTTTTTTATCTTTTTTGTCTTTTTCTCTTACATATCTCTCCTTCTCTCTCTCTCTCTCTCTCTCTCTCTCTCTCTCTCTCTCTCTCTCTCTCTCTCTCTCTCTCTCTCTCTTCCTTTCTCTCTCTCTCTCTCTCTCTCTCTCTCTCTCTCTCTCTCTCTCTCTCTCTCTCTCTCTCTCTCTCTCTCTCTCTCTCGCTCTCTCTCGCTCTCTCTTCCCCCCTCTCTCTCTCTCTCTCTCTCTCTCTCTCTCTCTCTCTCTCTCTCTCTCTCTCTCTCTCTCTCTCTCTCTCTCTCTCTCTCTCTCTCTCTCTTTATTTCTCTCTCTCTCTCTCTCTCTCTCTCTCTCTCTCTCTCTCTCTCTCTCTCTCTCTCTCTCTTCCTTTCTCTCTCTCTCTCTCTCTCTCTCTCTTCCTCTCTCTCTCTCTCTCTCTCTCTCTCTCTCTCTCTCTCTCTCTCTCTCTCGCTCTCTCTCTCTCTCTCTCTCTCTCTCTCTCTCTCTCTCTCTCTCTCACTCTCTCTCTCTTCCTCTCTCTCTTTCTTTCTTTCTCAATCGTCGTAATGATAATCATGTGACATTGGCAAGTAATTATAATGATAATGAGGATCGTTTTGATAATTATGATAATTATCTATAAATAATAACGGCGATGATGATAATAATGGTAACAATAATGACAAATAAGGATGATGATAATGATAATAACAATATTAATAATAATGACAATAATAATAATAATAATAATAATAATAATAATAATAATAATAAAAATAGTAATAATAATGATGAGAATACTATTAATAATAATA
>NC_061840.1:16142047-16145670 GCF_019202785.1 Penaeus chinensis
TGATTCGATTCACGCAGAATGACGTGAAGTCGTGCCTTGGGCAGATCGATCAAACCTGTCGCGAGGAGCTAGAGATGGGCCGGGCTCCTGCCTGGCGGCTCGGCATGAGAAACCCTCGTAGGTGGAAGCAAAGGGTGGATGCGGAGAAAATGTATATAAATATGTATTTCGGAGTAGCAAAAAATGGTCAGTAACAGAATGTAAGTAAAACAGAGCGATCACCTCTGGTAATGGGAATACCGAAGGTAGGAAATACGATCTTATTTATTTATTTAAATTCTATCTCCACAGACATCAACAACAAGAACGCGAGCATTTGTATGTGCGTGTGGAAGCATTAGTATGTCGTCTATACATATTTATCAATGATACACTATTCATATATCAAACCTTTGTACGTTAATAATCTTTATTTTATTAATTTTATCCATATAATTTTGAGTTTCCTATTGAAATGTTAAAACTTTTATGTATCTGCAAGGCGTGATTTATTTTCCTGACACGTATTTGCCAGAGGGCGCGGCCGCACGGCCCAGCGGTCTATTTGACTCTTCTGCGGAACATGGCCTCGGTGAAAGAGAGAAAGAAAACTGTCCAAAAAAATCGTGTGTTTATGATTATGGATTTCATTACACATAGTAGTCTTTAACTTAAAAGTAGTTTTAACCATTTCAAACATTTGGTCTTAGCTTTGTTCAACTTCTAAGCACAGTTCCTTAGAGCAGGGAGGCCCGTGCACCCCCAGTGCCAGGCAGTCACACCTGTCATCCCACACCTGAAGCATGATGGGACAAAAGCTGGTGCTTCTGCAGTACTCTCTTCCCCTGTTGCACTGCGAGGACACTCCCCGGCAGTATGTTGTTCACCACATGTTGCGCAGCGCGCCTTGTCCTTGCAGTATTTAGCTACATGGCCACTTCCCATGCAATTATAGCAGATCACTGGTGATGCCCTCCACGGCCGCACGAGGATTCACAGCTTGATAATGATGTGCATTTCCGTAGGTTATAATGAACGCGGGCAGGTCTTACCGTAGACTTTTTTGAAAGGGGGCGTTTTGAGCCGTAGGTTTTTTTTTTAACGCGGCGTGTCGGGCCGTAGATTTTTCATGTTGGCGCGCGTTTCAATAGAGTTTCGTGAGCTGATTTTAACGATTTTCTTTCGCTGTTTTATGCAATATTGCATTACATTTAAGCCTGTCAAAGAAACACAAGAACGCGAAATATATTTTTAGAAAGAATTACCGGATGCAGCTATAATCCCCCGCCAGCGTTAGCTTCCCAATGAGGTGATGATTAAAATGGTACTAAGAATAGCAAAAACAACAACAGGAGTACGCGCACACACAAGCACACGCGCGTGTGCGCGCACACACACCCTAACACATGCGCACACACACGCACGCATAAACACACACACACACACACATTTTTTTAAATTCTTTATTTTTATTGTTTTTTTTTTTTTTTTCTCCTTTCTCCTTCCATACTTTTTTTGAAAATTACAGTGGCTCTTGATATAGCTGTTGGAGTGACGATGGTAATATCTGTTGTTTAAAATTATATTAATTGCTCTCTTAATACTCATGTCACAAAAAAATGTAATATTATTCGTCATTTCTAAAGTGTATACTACTAACGCAGCTAATAAAATCGTAGATAGCAATGATGAAAACAATCATGAAAAAGATAATAATGTAACAATAGCAGGTAAATGATAACCATAAGAGGATGACGATGATGGTGATGATGAGTATGATGATAGTATACAAATAATAACGTTTGTGGTCATGATAATAATGTTAATAACGATAATGATAAGTAAAGATGATAATGATTATTGATAATAATAATAATAATAATAACAATAATACTAATGTTATTAATAATGATAATAATAATAATAAAAATAATAATAATAGTAATGAAGATGATAAGAATAATGCAATAATATGATAAAATGATAAAAATAATAACAGAAGCAATTATATTGATTTTAATTATTTTTAAATGATTAATTTTAATTGATCCTGATAACGGTAATGATAAAAAAGATAATAGCAATGACAACAATGATGATAAAATGATAAAAATGATAATGACAATAACATAATAATAGCAGCAATGATAATAACAATGATAAACTGATAACAGTGAAAATGAGAAATATAAGAATAATAATGAAAATAATAACATTATAAGAATATCAATAACAACAACAGAAGCAATGGTGATAGCAATAACAATAATATAATATAATAAAATGATAAAAGAGAAAAAGTACAAAGAGACATCCAATTATAAGTATATAAAGGAGATTACGTATAAGTATAAGAAGTGATATAAGTCTGGAATAAATTATACGGAAACGAAAAATAATCAGGATTAAAGTATAAGGAGGAAGAAAGGATGATAATAAGTAAAATTAGAAATAATTAAAAGGAAAAAGGGGAGGAAGTAATGTAGGGATCGGCGTGGGCGTGAGTGCGTGTCACTGTATGTGTGTGTCATTGTGGACTGCCGCGGCCGGGATCGAACTCGGGACCCATCGCGTGGGAGGCCAGGGCGCTAACCGTTAGGCCACCGCGGCAACGCTAACTGCGATGCAAATTAGTCATTTGAAGAGATCGTTGTGACAGTCTACATGTGTGTGAGTGACTGTGTGTGTGTGTGTGTGTGTGTGTGTGTGTGTGTGTGATCATTTATCTGGAAATATGTGTTTGTTGGGATATTCATTTTTGTTTTAATCTTTTTAGAAATTGTGTTAGACTTATATATTATATTTTTTTTTTTTTTTTTGGGGGGGGGGTTGGTAGCTTTTTGCATTATCTGATCGTTAAGTATTTATTATTGTTACTGTTTTCATCATTGCTCCGTTTTTTTTTTTGTTTTTTTTCTTATTCTTAGTGTCATAATTAAAATCAGTGTTGTCATTATTGTCCTTATCGTTCTCATTATTGTCATTATTAGTGATGCCAGTAGTAGTATCATCATTGTCTTTTTATCATTACCATTATCTTTATTATCATTACTAGTACTGTTATTATTAGTTTATTATCATTATTGTCATTTCTATTATCCTCATTATCATAATCAGTATCAGGATCATCATCATTATTGAAATGTTAATCATCATTATTGTTATTATCAATAATATTATTATTATTGTTTTTGTTGTTGTTATCAATATTGTTGTTATTATTGCTATTACTATTATTATTATCATTATTATTGTCATTAGCACTGAAGTTAATATTGTCATAATTACTGTTAATATTATAATTTTTAATATTAATGACAGTGTTTTTGTAATTATTACTTTTTATCATTGTTAGTGTCATAGTTATTGTTATCATTATCATTATTTTAAGCATCATCATTATAATCATTATCATCACAAACAAGATAATTATAATAACTTTAATTATTTTGCTGTCATTGTTATTACCATTACTATTCTTATTTTCATTCTTCGTAATCTGACGTGACAGAACCTCCTTTTGACAGCCTTATTCAGATGAGTTCACTGAAAAGCAGACGAAAGAAAGGAGTAAGTTGAATTTGAAAAGATTCCCTTGTTAAAAAAAATAATCAAATTGGTTACAGAGGCATAATCATCAGTTT
>NC_061840.1:16155770-16157589 GCF_019202785.1 Penaeus chinensis
TCTTTAGTGCCAACTGAACCGACTTACAAGAGGTACTGCACGTGGCTTGGTCTCAGGAAGTACCCGTCGCTGCGTTGTGCCCTTGAAGCGTCGTCTGGGATTAGCCTATATGCTGAGGCAGTCTCGAGTGTTTCCTTTCGTAGTGTTCGGAGCCATCACGTTTCGGGTCAAAGTTTCAGTGGCGGAAGTTGTTAGGTCATAAGAGGTCAGGGAGGCTGTAGTGCTGTAGAGTTGTTTTTGTTGTTATCAATATTTATCGTCGTTTGATTTGCTATTGTTATTTTTCATTTTTATTGGTGATTTGTTGTGATTTGTTCAAGTTTTTTAATTGTTATCGTTATTCTTTGTTGTTGTTATCGTGTTACTGACAGAGTTATTGGTGTTATTATTTTTCTTTATTACATTTAATCTGTTGTTGCTTTTTTTGTTATTTGTAACTGATATCACATCACTGCCTCTCATAGTGTTATTATTTCATTATGATTGCATTCATTATCTGTCATTGTAATTTTGATAATGCTATCAGTATCAATTTTTTATTTGTTAATTTTTTTCGCTTTTACATATTTCTTTATAATCAGTATCATTTTATTTCATTTATTTCCATCGTTTTCCTTATGATTTTTATTATTTTTTATGTTGTTTTCTGACTTTTGCTAGCTATTGATCGTCGCTGCGAATTTGGTATTATCGAGACCGCTATTGCTATATCTTTGCAGCATAATTGCAATGATAATGTTCATAATGACAAAGATATATGTGTGTGTGTTTCTACGTACACGCGTGTCTTAAGCGCGTGTATCAAAATTAAAAGAATAAATATCACGTTTCGTTTCTCCCTCCACCAGAAAAAAAATAAAGTAAGATGTGAAAAAAAGAAAAAAAAAGAAAATGTAACCAAATCCCACGGTGATTTTCGATACTAATCTGAAGAGCTCAAATAATCCCTTCTATGAGAACAGTCCCATGTCTATTCTCTGAATTGTAATGAACATTTGAACAATTTTGCTTACGGTTGGAACATACGAAAGAATCATATATACTCAAATTTGCTATTTTTGTGTGTGTATTCATATGTGTATTTCCCAAATATCCTTTATTTCTTTTTTTTTGTTTATTTGTTTTTCTCTCTCTCCATTTCCCTCTCTCTCCACCTCCTAGATTCTTCTACATCTTTTTATTTGCATTTCTCCCCGTTCTCTCTCCTTTCTCTCTCTCTCTCCCCCCCCCCCTCTCTCTCTCTCTCTCTTTCCTCCTCTCTCTCTCTCTCCTCTCTCTCTCTCGCTCTCTCTCTCTCATCTTCTCTTCTTTTTTCTAATCTATCGTATCTATCTATCCCCTCTACTCTATTTGATTTCTAGCTCTTTCTCTCCCTCGCTCTATTGATTTCTACTCTTTTCTCCCTCTCTCGTCATTCTCTCTCTGCTCTCTCATCCTCCCTCTCTCTCATAATCACTCTCTCTCTCATCTCTCTCTCTCTCCTCTCTCTCTCTCAATCATCGCTCTCTCTCTCTCTCTCTCTCTCCACTTCCTCCCCCCCCCTCTCTCTCTCTCTCTCTCTCTCTCTTCTCTCTCTCTCTCTCTTCTCTCTCTCCCTCTCAGTTTCCCCGCCCCCTCTCTCCTCTCTCACTCTCCTCTCTCTCTCTCTCTCTACTTTCTCTCTCTCATCTTTCGCTCTCTTTTCATCTATCTATCTATCTATCTCCCCCCTCGTCTATTGATTTCTAGCTCTTCTCTCCCTCTCTCTATATTTGCTAGCTCTTTCTCACCCTCTCGTCTCATTCTCTCCTCTCTCTCTCTCTCCACTCCTACTCATTCT
>NC_061840.1:16162689-16167689 GCF_019202785.1 Penaeus chinensis
ACCGGACTGAACTGGTTAGCAACAGTATTGAAACCAGGTCAGTTTTATCAAATAGGAATTTCCTGATGCTATCACTCTACGGTGTGGTTGGCCAGTGCAATAATAATAACAAAAACGTCAATGATAACAATAATAATAACAGTAATAATAATAATGATACTAATAATAATAATGATAATCATAATATTAATGATAATAATTATAATAATGATAATAATAATAATAATAAAATCATGATGATAATAATTATTATTATGATAATAATTATAATAATAATGATAATAATAACAATGATGATAATGATAATAATAACAACAATAGTAATAACGACAACAGTAAAACAACAATAATAATGATGATAATAATAATATCAATAATAGTAAAAAGAATGCTTATAAAACAGTTATGACAATAACAATAATTATAATAATGACGACAACAGTAACCATAGTAATAATAATAATGATACTACTAATAGCACTTATGATAATAATGATGATAATGGTAATGATAATAACAATGATAATGACAAAAATCAAAATAAAGATTGTGACGAAAATACTAATGATGATGATGATAATAAAAGTAATAATAATAATAATAATAATAATAATAATAATAATAATAATAATAGTAATGATGGTAATGGTGATGATACTACTACTTCTACTACTATTACTATTATTACCACTGCTACTGCTGATAATAATATCAATAGTAATAATAATGATGATAATAACGATGATAATGATAATAATAATGATGATAATAACGATGATAATGATAATAATAATAATATGATAATAATAATGATGATAATAATAATAATAATAATGATGATGATAATAATAATAATAATAATGATAGTAATAATAATAGTAATTGTGATAATAATATTAATGATAATAAAAAAAAATATTAATGACAATAATAATAACAATAATGATGATAATATTAATAATAATAATAATGAGCAGAATAGTAAATAAAGAGTATATGGAATAGCAATGTGAAGAGATAGAAGACCTGGAAAAGAGGGACACCCAATCATGCATGAAAAATGAAAAGTTGCAATTGACAAGAAGAAGCATAACGTATCTGGTTGTGTAAAAGACGAAGATGGCGGGGAGTTGGCGGAGCTAGTTCACGTTAGGAGAAGCTGGACAGATTGCATCACAGGTCTATATGCAGATGCGGGTAGAAAATGAAGAAATGGAAGCAGATGACTAGGCAACCGATAGCAAGGGAAAATCTTAGAGAGGCGATGAAAAAGATGAATGCTAAGCAGTAGGAAATAGCAAGATAACGTTTGAACTAATAGAAGCTTTGGGTGATTTTGGACTTGATAAGATCACTGAAACTGCTAATCACGTGCATGACTTTGAAGACGTTCCCGAGGAAGTACTTGAATCTATAAATATTTCTCTACAAAAAAAAAAGAGCCAGGAACAATAGATTGCAAAACATACAGACCAATTAGCTTCATGAGTCACATAATGGAGATAGCTTTAAGAGTAATGTCAAATCGGAATAAGAGTACCATCAGGAAAGAACCACCGGATGAACACTTTGGATACAGACCTGGAAAGGGAATAAGAAATGCAATAAAAAAAATCCAGTGAAAAGCAGAGGGACTGATAAAATTGCTAGAAAGGTTAGAGATAGATGGTAAAGATCTTAGATTAATAAGGAATTTGCTCCAGAAAGCTGCCATCAGGATTCAGGGAGAATTGGGTGAATGGATAGACATACAGAAAGGCGTTCGACGTGGCTGGATTCTATCACTAGATTTGTTCAACCTGTATAGCGAAGAAACTATCAGTAACATCATGACATATGAGATGTCGATCTGAAGGGAACAAATTACAATGATCTGAGATACGCGCATGATACAGCGCTGATTCTAAACAGCGAGGAAAATATTCAGCGATTTTTAAATGTTGCAACAGCAGAAAGCGAGAGCATTGGTTTGAGGATAAATTGACACAAAACGTGATAGTCACCAGCAAAAAGGCAGAGATTCCGGGATGTCATGTGACAGTGAACGTGGAGCAAATAGAGCATGTGGATAGATTCAAATCCTTAGGTAGTTAGATAACATCGGATACGAGATCAGATATGGATTTAAATGTAGAATTGGTCAAGCGAAGAAAGCATTACGGATATGAGGAATGTATTGTGTGCAAGGAAGATAGACTGGGAATTAGAAAGTGTTTGTTAAAGTGTTGCATCTGGTCAGTGCTGTTGTATGGACGCGAGGTATGGACGATAAACAAGAACAAGAAGAAGAGGCATGAAACAGCACGAATGATGAGGATATCATAGCTAGAAAAGATAACAAATTAAGAAGTTTTGGACAAGATATGAATAATAAAAAACAGCTATTGCATACCATCAAAAGGCAATAGGTTTTCATTGAGCATGCGTTAGAGAAGTGAGGGATAGAAAGGAAGATCATGGAAGTCGAAATGGCAGAGGAAAGGGCAAGAGGAAGACAAAGATCAAAGGTGTCAGACTGGATGACGAAGGAGTTGGGTGCCAGCGATGGAAAACAGCTGGGCGAGATGGCGAGAGACTGGAGATAGAGGGAGAGCTTAAAAAAAAGAGAGAGGAGGGAGAGAAGGAGAAAGAAAGAGAGAGAGGGGGGGGGGGAGGGAAGGAGAGAGAGAGACAGAGGGGAGGGAGGGAAGGAGAAAGAGAGGGAGGAAATAGAGAGAGGTAAGAGAGAGGGAGGGAAAGGGTGGAAGAGTGATAGAGAGAGAAAGAGAAAAATGATCTGTCTACAGTATTTGATACCATGACACTAGAAGAAGAAGAAGAATGATTATAATGATAATAATAATAACAATCATAATAATAATAATAGTTATATAAATTATATCAGTAATGGTAATGATTATATCAATAATACTAAAACTAATGATAATGATAATGATGGTAATGAAAAATATTAATAGTGATATAAATAAGTAGTGATAGAAATAAACAAAAAAATATAATAACAACAATAATTGTAATAATAATGATAATAATAAAAATAATAATGATAATAATAATAATAATTATAAATACAATAATCTAAATTATAATGATAAGAATATTGTCAATAACAATTATTATAATCGCAGTAAGAATATGAATGAGAAGGTTATTAATAATGATAAACAATAATAATAATAATAATAATAATAATAATAATAATAATAATAATAATAATAATAATAATAATAATAATAATGATAATAATAATAAGAAAAACAACAACAACAACAACAACAACAGTAATAACAATGACAATAATGATAATCAATATAATGATAACAATAATGATAATAATAATAACGATAATATTTATAAAAATTATAATAATGATTATAATAACAATAATGAAACAATAATGAAAACAGTTGTAATGATAATGATAATAATGATAATGCCAATAATGATACAATAATAACAATAATAATAATAATAATAATAATAATAATAATAATGATGATGAAGGTGATAATGATAATAATAATAGTAATAATAATAAGACCAAGAATTAGAAGAAGAAGAATTGTTATTATCACAGTTATAATGACAATGATGATAACAATAATGATAATAGTATTAACAATAATAGTAATAACAGGAAGGACAATACTGATAATAATGAAAATAAAGAAAAAGGATAATAACAATGCTGATAATAACAATAATGATGATAATGATAGATACTGATAACAATAGTAAAAATGTTTTCATTATTATAGTAATAATGATAATGATAATAATAATAAAATATTGATAATGATAATAATAATGATAGGGTAACGATAATGATAACAATACTAATGGTAATTGTAATGGTAGTGATAATGATACTAGTAATTATAATAATAAAAATGATAATAAAGATGATAATATTAAAGATATAATAATAAGGATAAGGATAATAGTGATAATAATAATAATAAGTGATAATAATAAGTGATAATAATAATAACAATAATGATAAAGATAATGGTAATGATAATAATGATAATGATAATAATGATAACAGTTACAATGAAATTATAATAATAACGATGATGGTAGTGATACTAACAATAGTAGTAGTAGTAGTCATAGAAGAAGTAGTAGCATCTGTATCATCATCATCATCATATTTATTATCATCATCGCTTTCAGTATCCTATCATCTCTCCTCTTCTTTCCCTAGCATGTTAATTTGTCTACACTTGAATATATTTGTAATCACAATTTATGTATGCATATATTCCTGTCCACATGTTCTTGCGTACAAATATCCATATATACGCATCTGTTTATTTATACATATGCACCTAAATTCAGCATTTGTATGCATGAGCGTTTCTCTGTGTTTACCCGCGTGTACGTATCCCTGTGTGAATGTTTACACGCGCTTAGCTATGCCTTCGTGACCGCATTCCTGTGGTAAGAGCGCAGCATATATTTCCGAGCGCAAGCATTCGTATAAGTGTAGATGCATATGTTAGCCTGTAACTGCATTCATCTCCATGTACACACGTTTACATGAGCTTAGGATCCCACACATGCACATGCACATAGACATTCATTGCAGAACGCTGGTGCTCATAAATATGCATGTGAATGCAATCTGAGATTTAATTATTTTACTGCCCCACCTCCTCCCCCTTTCCCCCTCCTCCTCCTCCTAAATCAATCTCATCATCATCATCATCATCTCATCAATCATCACCCTCCCCCCTCCTCCCCTCCCCCTCCTTTCCCTTCCTCCTTTCCCCCTCCCCCCCCCCCCCCCCCCCCCCCCCCCCCCCTCTTTTCTCATCCCACACCCTTTCCTCCTGTTCCCTTCCTTCCCCCTTTCCTACTCCTCTCCCCCTCTCCTCCCCCACCACTCCTCTCACCACCACCCACTCCTACCCTCTCCCCCCTTTCCCCCCTCCCTCCTCTTCTCCTACTTCCTGTTGTAAATTTTATCTGTTGGAGTTTCGATCTAATCCCCACCT
>NC_061840.1:16185189-16187689 GCF_019202785.1 Penaeus chinensis
AGTGAGTGAGTGAGTGAGTGAGAGAGAGAGAGAGAGAGAGAGAGAGAGAGAGAGAGAGAGAGTGAGAGAGAGAGAGAGAGAGAGAGAGAGATAGAGAGAGGGGGGGGGGAGAGAGAGAGAGAGAGAGAGAGAGAAAGAGAGAGAGGGAGTGAGTGAGTGAGTGAGTGAGAGGGAGAGAGAGAGAGAGAGAGAGAGAAAGAGAAGGGACAGAGAGAGACAGAGAGAGAGAGAGAGAGAGAGAGAGAGAGAGAGAGAGAGAGAGAGAGCAAATTTAAAAGAAGAATATGTATATATATATATATATATATATATATATATATATATATATATATATATATATATATATATATTTGCAGGAGAATGCATCCACAAAAAAAGAGAGAAAGAGAAGGAAAATAATGAAAATAAAAAGGGTAAAAAACAAGAACAGAATAAGAATAAACCTCAAAAAATCCTCCCACATATTCCTTCGGGCCTCTCAACAATAAGATAAAACTAATTAAAATTCTTGGCTTTTAATTCCTCCCTCGACGTTCCTTATGGCGCGAGGACATAAGAGCCATTTTCGTCTTTGCACTCTTCATTGCCCTGAGGAGCCAGCCGCGCCATCCCCCCCCCCCCCTTTCCCCTTTCATCCTCTCCCCTCCCTTGCCTCCCCCTTCCCTCCCTCTCATCCCCCTCCCCCTCTCTTGCCTCCCCCTTCCCTCCCTCTCATGCCCCTCCCCTCTCTTGCCTCCCCCTTCCCTCCCTCTCATGCCCCTCCCCTCCCTTGCCTCCCCCTTCCCTCCCTCTCACCCTCTCCCCTCCCTTTCATCCTCTCTCCTCCCTTGCCTCCCCCTTCCTTCCCCTACCTCTCTCCGACTCCCCGACCCCTCCCACCTCACTATGGCTCCCCTCTTCCCCCCTCATCTCTGACTCCTCCCCCCCCCTCCCACCTCATTGCCAGCCCCTCCCCCTCCTACATGATAGCTGACTCCCCTCCCCCCCCCCCTCACCGCCGATCCCTCTCCCCTCCTACCTTACTGGTGACTCCTTCCCCCTCCCATCCCATCTCTACCCCCCCCCCCCGTTCCCCTTCCCCGACCTCCTTCCCCCCCCACCTCATAGCTACTATCCCCCCTCTGTCCTCATAGCTACCCCCCCCCCTTCCTCTTCATAGCGATTCCCCTCCCCTCCCCTCCCCTCCCCCCCCATCCTCACCCTTGACACCCCATTCTATCTCATGACACCCCCCCCACCCACCCCCACCCCCTGTCCCTCTTTCCTCTCACTCACTTTCACGTTATGTAATGGGAGTTATCGAACCGAGATGCGTGCATGCCAATTAGGAGGAAAGGTTGTAGAGGAGAGAGAGATGCGAATAGGAGAGGAAGGGAAGGAATAAAGAGGGAGAGGAGGAGAGAGAGATGCGAATAGGAGAGGAAGGGAGGGAAACAAAGAGGGAGAGGAGGAGAGAGAGATGCGAATAGGAGAGGAAGGGAGGGAAACAAAGAGGGAGAGGAGGAGAGAGAGATGCGAATAGGAGAGGAAGGGAAGGAATAAAGAGGGAGAGGAGGAGAGAGAGATGCGAATAGGAGAGGAAGAGAGGCGAAAAAAGAGGGAGAGGAGGAGAGAGAAATGCGAATAGGAGAGGAAGGGAGGAAACAAAGAGGGAGAGGAGGAGAGAGAGATGCGAATAGGAGAGGAAGGGAGGGAAACAAAGAGGGAGAGGAGGAGAGAGAAATGCGAATAAGAGAGGAAGGGAAGGAATAAATAAGGAGAGGAGGAGAGAGAAATGCGAATAGGAGAGGAAGGGAGGGAAAAAGAGGGAGAAGAGGAGAGAGAGATGCGAATAGGAGAGGAAGGGAAGGAATAAATAAGGAGAGGAGGAGAGAGAGAGGCGAATAGGAGAGGAAGGGAGGGAAACAAAGAGGGAGAGGAGGAGAGAGAAATGCGAATGGGAGAGGAAGGGAAGGAATAAATAAGGAGAGGAGGAGAGAGAGATGCGAATGGGAGAGGAAGGGAAGGAATAAATAAGGAGAGGAGGAGAGAGAAATGCGAATAGGAGAGGAAGGGAGGGAAAAAAGAGGGAGAAGAGGAGAGAGAGATGCGAATAGGAGTGGAAGGGAGGGAAAAAGAGGGAGAAAAGGAGGGAGGAAGGAGGTAAAGAAGGAAGGGAGGGAGGGAGAATGGAAGAGAGGGAAGAAAAAAAGGATGGGGGGAGGGGGAAGGGAGTGAGGTAGGGAAGTGGAGAGAGAGAGAGAGAGAGAGAGAGAGAGAGAGAGAGAGAGAGAGAGAGAGAGAGAGAGAGAGAGAGAGAGAGAGAGAGAGAGAGAGAGAGAGAGAGAGAGAGAGAGAGAGAGAGAGAGAGAGAGAGAGAGAGAGAGAGAGAGACGGGGGAGGAAAAGAGAGAGAGAAAAATAGAAAATAAAAGAATATCATGACAGGCCTGGTAAAGTGAAAATAAGAGATGAAAAGGGAAGGAAAAAAATAGCAATAGAAAGTGTAAAGGAATAAAATA
>NC_061840.1:16194539-16217039 GCF_019202785.1 Penaeus chinensis
AGAGGATTGAATATGTGATAGAGAGAATGGAGGAGAGACAGAAACAGAGACAGACAGAAACAGACAGACAGACATAGATAGACATAGACAGACATAGACAGACATAGACAGACAAAGAGACAGTAAAACAGACGGAGAAAAACAGACAGATAGAGATGACAATGAAAGAGAGGCGAAAGGGACACGAGGAAAGAGCATACGAAAGGTAGAGACAGGAAGACAAAGGTAGAGAAAGCGAAAACAAAAACAGAAAAGATGTTTCGTGTCCCGTATTCATGTATGTTAAGTGACGTCTGTGCTGAAAATTAAATCCTGACAGTTACATTATGGTTATAAACGATGTAACAGCGTTCAGCACGTTCTCCTCCCCCCCCCCCTGCCCCCCCTTCCGCTCCTCCCCTCTGCTAACCTGCACCCTCCCCCCTCCCCCCCTTTCCCTTCCCATTAGTTGACAGGCAGGTAATTGTGTTATTTTTCGTAATACAGTGACAAATGCTTGACAAAGGGATTATCCACTGGCCTTTTTTTTCCCCGCCCCCCCCCCTTTTTGGGGGCTCTTTTTGAGAGAGAGAGAGGGGGAGAGAGAGAGGGGGAGAGAGAGAGAGAGGGGGAGAGAGAGAGGGGGAGAGAGAGAGGGGGAGAGAGAGGGGAGGGGGAGAGGGGGAGAGAGGGAGGGGGAGAGAGAGAGGGAGGGGGAGAGAGAGAGGGAGGGGGAGAGAGAGAGGGAGGGGGAGAGAGAGAGGGGAGAGAGAGAGGGAGGGGGAGAGAGAGAGGGAGGGGGAGAGAGAGAGGGAGGGGGAGAGAGAGAGGGGGAGAGAGAGAGGGGAGAGAGAGAGGGGGAGAGAGAGAGAGGGGGAGAGAGAGAGGGGGAGAGAGAGAGGGGGAGAGAGAGAGGGGGAGAGAGAGAGGGAGGGGGAGAGAGAGAGGGGGAGAGAGAGAGGGGGAGAGAGAGAGGGGGAGAGAGAGAGGGGGAGAGAGAGAGGGGGAGAGAGAGAGGGGGAGAGAGAGAGGGGGGAGAGAGAGAGAGGGGGAGAGAGAGGGGGAGAGAGAGGGGGAGAGAGAGAGGGGGAGAGAGAGAGGGGGAGAGAGAGGTAGGGAGGGCGATGAATAATATACTTCATGCAGAGGGACTGTGTTTATGTCCGCGTGTGCATTTTAATTTATATGGATTGGATGCCTACATATGCCCCTGCATGGTTATTTGCAGGACAGATTGATAGCGTGATGTTGGTGCGTGTGTGTGATGTGTATGCATGTATATGTATATATGTACGTATGTATGAATGTGTGTATATATATATACATATATATATATGTATATGTATGTATCTATATGCATGTATATGTATATGTATATGTATGTATCTATATGCATGTATATGTATATGTATATGTATATGTATATGTATATATGTATCATATATGTGTGTGTGTGTTTGTGTGTGTGTGTGTGTGTGTTTGTGTGTGTGTGTGTGTGTGTGTGTGTGTGTGTGTGTGTGTGTGTGTGTGTGTGTGTGTGTGTGTGTGTGTGTGTGTGTGTGTGTGTGTGTGTGTGTGTGTGTGTGTGTGTGTGTGTGTTCGTGCATGTGCGTGCGTGAACGTGCATGTGCGTGCGTGAACGTGCATGTGCGTGCGTGAACGTGCATGTGCGTGCGTGAACGTGCATGTGCGTGCGTGAACGTGCATGTGCGTGCGTGAACGTGCATGTGCGTGCGTGAGCGTGCATGTGTGTGTGTATGTGTGTGCAAGATCGCCTAAGTTATATATTTCTTATTTCTTTTGCAAAGTTATTTACTGCAAGTAATATCATCCTGCCCCCCCTACCCTTTTCCCTCCCAGATTTTTCCAGCGCCCACTTCGGGAACCTTGCTTTAGGCCATCTGGCGGCGGATATCGCGTGACGAAATCATTGTCGTTGTCCAGTCATTGCCAGTCACGGCGCTCAGATATCACGAAAGCAGGAACATTCTATACTTCGTGTCTGTCATGATCGACTGTTCCTTTTCAGTTGTGGAATTTATTGTTTTCATAATGTTTGTGGATAATACCGAGGGCATTCTTATTTTCTAAGTAGTATTTGCCAGGCGATTGTCTGTTGCGATTTATTCAAAACATCGAGGAGTAAAGGGTGCAAGTTGCAGCTATCCGTTTGCAAAGAGAGGAAATCATCAGCGGCTAGAGTTCCACATTAATAATTATAAAAATATGTATGTATATGATGTATTCAATTGCATCCCATAATTCACTATTATCAGTTAACGCAATGTTAATGAAAAATTGTAGATGATAATATCGCGCATGTAACACACAAAGTTTTTAATTTGTCGAATGTGAGTTAAATGTTGCCACTATTATTATAATTTTATTTGTGATTACGATGTAATTCCAGCCCCCAGGTGACTCAGCGAAGGTCCATGTTTCTCAAAGATTCAAGAACCAACTGTTTTCTTCTGAACGACCGTTTTCTTTTCTTTTCAGTGACCGCGGGAGCCAAGGAAACAGCATGGACTACTGGACTGATGTTTCTTCTGTTTATGTTGCGCTGGAATGGATAAGGCAGAGAATGGAGAAGAAAGAGAGAGAGAAGAGGAGGAAGGAGGGGAAGAGGCTGACAGATATGAGCTTATACTTTAGATGATAATATTGGAAATAATTGTACACACGCGGACGCGCGCACACGCGTGCACACACACACACACACACATTCACACACACACGTTCACACACACACACACACGTTCACACACACACACACGTTCACACACACACACACACACACACACACTCACACACACACACACACACACACATTCACACACACACACACGTTCACACACACACACGTTCACACACACACACACACTCACACACATTCACACACACATTCACACACACACACTATTTTTACCAGAACTTTACAAGCCAAATAAATAATATTGATATGAAGACTGCGAGCATTAGAGCGACATTCATTACACGAGTGATAAAAAGTCACTATAAAAAACTAATGATTATTGCTATAATATTGGTTACAAAAGCAGTAGACTAGTAGTAATAGCAACAGGCATAGATGTAGCAAATGGCTAAAGTAGTGATTTCATATTTTATATTTGAATGTTGCAAGTTACTCTTTGTCTTGAAAGGTGTGTGATGTGTAGCCACAACTTGTACACACACGGTGGCTGACGATGAAGATAGTGAGTGCAAAATGCTTAGGATGTTTTTGAAAGACGGAAGGCGTGAATTAAAAAAACAAAAACAAACTAAAAACACAAAAATATATAACATCAAATCAAAGAACACGAAGGAAAAGAAGTGTTAACACGTTGGTATAAAGTGTTTTTATTTTTTTTATTTTTTTTAATACATGATCGTGTTTACATCGACTTTTTGGTTAATAACAGGAATATATTTCAGAATTTCAGTGAATGGAGACGCTTAGGTTATGAATCACTCGAAGCAAGAAAGAAATAAAGAATGAGAATAATGAAGAAATGATGGAAAGAGAAAAAGGTGAAAAAGTATGGAACAGAAAAATGAAAAGTTGAACAAGAAATGTATAACAAGAAAAAGGGAATAACCGATAATTATATTGATATAAGAGAAATTTACAGAGCGAGAAAATATTGTGACGAAGCGTTAAGCGAGTCAATCTCTCTTTGTGCCATTTATAAACAAAAAACAAAAAAAGAAAAGCAAAAACAGCAAAATATATGATCATAACAATCTTGATATTTCGAATGTGTTTTTCTGTGGGATTTTGCCACGTGTAATTAACAAAAAAAAAAAAAAATTTTTTTGGTAAATTAGCAACTTTGCACCTGATCATCAACACCAAATTCTGTATTTGTGTTTTCAATTCTTTTAAAAACAGCTTCCTGTAGCATTAATAAAAATGTAAAGAAAAAAAATGTGATCACACCTTTTGTATGATTTTATTCAATATAGTTATTAATGAGAGAAATGTATTTTCATAGTACGTTCCTACCTTATGTACTACGAGGGAGAGAGAGAAAGGGGAGGGGAGACAGGGGAGAGGAGGGAGAGAGAGAGAGAGGAGCAGAGAGAGGGATAAAGGGAGGAAAAGAGAGAAAGCGGGAGGAAAACAAAAAAGAGAGAAAGAGGGAGGAAGAAAAAAAAAGGGAGAGAAAGAGAGAGAGAGAGAGGAAAAGAAAGAGAGAGAGAGAGAGGAAAAGAAAGAGGGAGAGAGAGAGGAAAAGAAAGAAAGAGAGAGAGGAAAAGAAAGAGAGAAGAAAAGAGAGAGGAAAAGAAAGAGAGAGAGGAAAAGAAAGAGAGAGAGGAAAAGAAATAGAGTGAGGAAAAAAGAGAGAAAAAGAAAGAGAGAGAGGAAAAGAAAGAGAGAAACAAAGAGACAGGAAAAGAGAGATAGAAACAAAGAGGGAGTGAGGAAGGAAGAGAGAGAGAGAGAGAGAGAGAGAGAGAGAGAGAGAGAGAGAGAGAGAGAGAGAGAGAGAGAGAGAGAGAGAGAGAGAGAGAGAGATAGAGAGAGAGGAAAAGAGAGATAGAGAGAGAGGAAAAGAGAGATAGAGAGAGAGGAAAAGAGAGATAGAGAGAGAGGAAAATAGAGAGAGAGAGGAAAATAGAGAGAGAGAGGAAAATAGAGAGAGAGAGGAAGAGAGAGAGGCAGAGAGAGAAAGAGAGAGAGAAAAAAATAGGAAAAGAAAGGGAGAGAGAGAGAAAAAGAGGAAAAGAAAGGGAGAGAGAGAGAAAATGAGGAAAATAAAGGGAGATAGAGAAAAAGAGGAAAAGAAAGGGAGAGATAGAAAAATAGGAAAAGAAAGGGAGAGAGAGAGAAAAATAGGAAAAGAAGGGGAGAGAGAGAGAAAAATAGGAAAAGAAAGGGAGATAGAGAAAAAAATAGGAAAAGAAAGGGAGAGAGAGAGAGAGGAAAAGAAAGGGAGGGAGAGAGAGAGAGGAAAAGAAAGAGAGAGAGAAAGAGGAAAAGAAAGAGGGAGAGAGAAAGAGGAAAATAAGAGAGAGAGAGAGAAAGAGGAAAAGAAAGAGAGAAAGAGGAAAAGAAAGAGAGAGAGAGAAAGAGGAAAAGAAAGAGAGAGAGAGAAAGAGGAAAAGAAAGAGAGAGAGAGAAAGAGGAAAAGAAAGAGAGAGAGAGTGAGAGGAAAAGAAAGAGAGAGAGGGGAATATAAAGAGAGAAAGAGAGAGAGAGGGGGGAAAAGAAAGAGAGAGAGAGGGGGGGGGGGAGAAAAAGGGAGAAATAGAGAGAGGAAAAGAGAGAGAAAGAGAGGAAAAGAGAGAGAGAGAGAGAGAGAGGAAAAACGAGAGAGAGGGTAAAAGAGAGAGAGAGAGAGGAAAAGAAAGAGAGAGAGAGAGAGGAAAGAAAGAGAGAGAGAGAGAGGAAAAGAAAGAGGGAGAGAGAGAGGAAAAGAAAGAAAGAGAGAGAGGAAAAGAAAGAGAGAAGAAAAGAGAGAGGAAAAGAAAGAGAGAGAGGAAAAGAAAGAGAGAGAGGAAAAGAAATAGAGTGAGGAAAAAAAGAGAGAAAAAGAAAGAGAGAGAGAGGAGAGAGAGAGAGAGAGAGAGAGAAGAGAGAGAAAGACAGAGAGAGAGAGAGAGAGAGAGAGAGAGAGAGAGGAGAGAGAGACAGAGAGAGAGACGAGAGGAGAGAGGAGAGAGAGAAGAGAGAGACAGAGAAAAGAGAGACAGAGAAAAGAGAGACAGAGAAAAGAGAGACAGAGAAAAGAGAGACAGAGAAAAGAGAGAAGAGAGAAAAGAGAGGAGGAGAAAGAGAGAGAGAGAGAAAAGAGAGAGAAAAAGAGATGAGAGAGAGAGAAAAAAGAGAGAGAGAGAAAAAAGAGAAAAGAGAGAGAGAAAGGAGAGAGAGAAAAGAGAGAGAGAGAGAAAAGAGAGAGAGAGAGAAAAAGTGAGAGACCGAGGAGAAAAGAGGAGAGAGAGAAAAAGAGAGAGAGAGAGAGAGAGAGAGGAGAGAGAGAGAGAGGAGGAGAGATGAGAGAGGAGAGAGAAAGAGAGAAAGAAGAGAGAAAGGAGAAAGAGGAAAGAGAGAATGGAGAGAAAGAGAGAAGAGGAGAGAGAATGAAAGAATGAAAGAATGAGAGAATGAGAGAATGAAGAGAATGAGGAGAATGAGAGAAAGAGGAAGGAGGAAAGAGAGGGAATGAGAGAATGAGGAATGAGAGAAAGAGAGAAAGGAGAGAAGAGGAGAAAGGAGAAAGAGAGAGAGAGAGGAGTAGAGAGAGAGAGATGGTGAGAGAGAGAGAGGAGAGTGATGAGAGGAGGAGAGGAGGAGAGAGAGAGAGAGAGGGGGGGGGAGAGAGAGGGGGGGGGGGAGAGAGAGAGGGAAATAGAGAGAGGGATAAAGAGAGGGAGAGAAAAAATAGAGAGAGGGAAATAGAGAGAGGGATAGAGAGAGAGAGAGAGAGAGAGAGGGGGAGGGGAGAGGGAGAGGAGGAGGAGGGGAGAGGGAGAGGGAGAGGGAGAGGGAGAGGGGAGAGAGAGGAGAGAGAGAGATGAGAGAGAGAGAGAGAGAGAGAGAGAGAGAGAGAGGACGAGAGAGAGAGACGAGAGAAGAGAGAGAGAGAGAGAGGGGGGGGAGAGAGAGAGAGGGAAATAGAGAGAGGGAAATAGAGAGAGAAACATAGAGAGAGGGATAGAGAGAGAGAGAGAGGGGGAGGGGGAGGGGGAGGGGGAGAGGGAGAGGGAGAGGGAGAGGGAGAGGAGAGGGAGAGGAGAGGGAGAGGGAGAGGGAGAGGGAGAGGGAGAGGGAGAGGGAGAGGGAGAGGGAGAGGGAGAGGGAGAGGGAGAGGGAGAAGGAGAAGGAGAAGGAGAAGGAGAAGGAGAAGGAGAAGGAGAAGGAGAAGGAGAAGGAGAAGGAGAAGGAGAAGGAGAAGAAGGAGAAGGAGAAGGAGAAGGAGAAGGAGGAGAGGGAGAAGGAGAGGGAGAGGGAGAGGAAGAGGAAGAGTGAGAGTGAGAGGGAGAGAGATAGAGTGGGAAGACATTCTCACTGGCACTGTTGACAGACAAGCACTGGCCCTTACCAAATTACCATCCCACACAAATAAATAAAGATGAGCATGCTATGGCTTGCAGGAGAATGAAAGCTGTCCAAAAATGGGCAGTTAATCGATGGAAGGAGGACCTCCGATTAAAACTCACCTGTCGTTCAGCCTGGTGGAGCTGCATCAAACAACAACAAGGATTTTCCCCTGACGACTGCACCCCCCCTCTCAACAAGCCTGATGGATCAGCTGCAACCTCCAGCAGAGAGAAGGCTGACCTTCTGGCTTCGCTCTTCTCCGAAAAGATGAGAGTCCATGACCCTGACCGATCTGCTCCTAGTCTGCCTCTCGTGACTCACTCGAAGCTGAGCTCTTTCGTGATCACTGAAGCAGAAGTCAGGCAGCATCTAAATAAGGTTGATGTCCATAAGGCCATAGGACCCGATAAAGTCAGTCCTCACACACTTCACAGGTGTGCTAGGCAGCTGGCTGCTCCTCTTGCCTCACTTTTCCAAACATGCCTGAGGTACAGTCAATGGCCTAATATTTGGAAGAAAGCAAACATTGTGGCAGTACACAAAAAGAAGAGCAAATCAGATCCAAATAACTATCGCCCAATTTCACTCCTTTCCTCCGTAGGCAAAATATTTGAAAAAGATTCTAGCAAACAAACGGACTCATTATTTTGATAAAAAACATCTACTCAGTACAATACAATTTGGCTTCCGGCTAGAGATCGGCTTCAGACCTACTTCTGCACCTAACTACAATATGGCACCAAGCTCTTGATACTCGCAAGGACACCATCGTTGTTGCACTCGATATAGCAGGAGCATTTGATAGCGTGTGGCACAAGGGCCTTGCATCGAAGATGAAGAGCTTTGGAATTGACGGCAATCTACTAATGCTACTCGAGGATTACTCCAAGAAAGGACATTGAGAGTTGTCGTTAATGGTCACACATCCAGTGAATTCCCCATTCAAGCCAGTGTACCTCAAGGCAGTGTAATCGGACCACTTCTGTGGAACGTTTACTTTAATGATATCCTGCAGCTCATCCATGAAGCATATGCTTACGCTGACGGCAGTTAGACACATAAATGACACACTTGACTATATAAGCTATTGGAGTAAAAAGTGGCAGGTTACTCTGGCACCAGATAAAACCCAAGCAATGATGATATCTAGACGTCAAACACCGGACAACGCCCTTGCACCCATCTCAAAGTTAAATAACAAACCCATCAGTATTAGCAAGGATATCAACATTCTTGGTGTGCAGATTGATAATCAACTAACCTTCACCAGTCACGTCAAAGAGATAGCAAAGAACGCAGCAAGAAAGTTGGCCTGTATACGACGCATCGCTCCTCTGCTAGACAGCAAAGGATGCGCAGTCCTTTACAACTCCCAAGTCCGCTCTTTGATGGAGTATTCGCCGCTCGCCTGGCTGTCCTGCCCGCCAACTCATCTTGCCCTCCTGGACACCGTTCAGAACAGAGCCCAGTGGCTAGTGGAACGGAAGACGCCCGTAAATGTGCCGCCAACACATTTTCAATCCCTTCAACATGTGTCTGGTCTTTGCGTCTTCTACAAGATACATAAACAAAATAGTTCCCCGCTGACATCGCTACGACTTCCACCAGCAGACGCACCCACGTACGGGACAAGAAATGCCAGTAATCGTTCCTTTCGCGAGAACGGAGCTCTATCTGCGCTCCTTCCTGCCTAGATTTTCTAGAATATGGAACATTTTAGCTCAGCAAACTTACCTGCTTTCTCTCGACACATTACAGCTGTTCAAGTCAGCAGTGAATGCTTGGAGATTACAATATGAACCAGACTAAGTAATTTCCACTTGTAATTTCTTAGACCAATTTCTCTATATCAGGATTAAGTTTTAAATATCTGTTTTAAGCTATACATAATTTAACCTTTAATGGAAAATTTTCCATTAAAGAGAGAGAGAGAGATAGAGAGATAGAGAGATAGAGAGATAGAGAGAGAGAGAGAGAGAGAGAGAGAGAGAGAGAGAGAGAGAGAGAGAGAGAGAGAGAGAGATGAGAGAGAGGGAGAGAGGAGAGAGAGAGACAGAGGGAGGGAGGGGGGGATGGCGGAGGGGGAGGGGGAGGGGGAGGGGGAGGGGTAGGGGGAGGGGGAGGGAGAGGTGTAGCAAAAGCTAAATACAATTATTTCTCGCTAGATATGTAAATAGGCGCGACTGCCACCACCCATTTAATTAACGTATGGGAACGTAGTGTATATGGGAGAAGGATGATAGTGTAGAAGGCAAGTTGTGGGGAAAGGAGCGAAAGAGTAAGTGTAGTATGTGTGTGTGGTATATATGCTTGGTGCGAGAATATAAAGGTTGGTAAGCGTGAGGTAAGCGAGGAGAGGCGTGTGCGTATACGCAATTGAGCAAGTAGCCACCTTGATAAAATGAGGAAAACTTATTATCATTCACTATAGGTAGCTTGTAGGTAGCACTAATTTCGGGCGTTCATTAAACCAGACATACGTGGAACAGGTTTATTACAAATAAAGTTAAAAGACAGTAAAACATGGAACGATAAAACAAACACGAATAAAACAGTAACATGAATGGCAAGATAAACTGAACTTGGAACATTAAAATACAAATTACGAAATCAACCATGAACATAAATACACTTAATAAAACGGTAGAACGATACAATAAAAATAAAACGGTAGCTAGAAAGCTTGATAAAGGAACTCAATGGAACATACAAGCAGGTTAAAACAAACGATGAAACAGTAAAATAGAACTCTGGTAGAACATAAAACGAAGGTAAGAAAGCACGGTCACTTAAGTCACTTTGGCGAACAAATACCCTACAAATTATTTCTTACACCGATATTAAAACTATCCCACAACCACTTAACTGGACAGGGGAAGCCCGTTCCGGGTTCCTCAGACTGTCTGTCGGCTTTAGCAGGCCGGTAGCGAAATCCCCCTTTGTTGTGCCTTACTTCCGTCGTGACTTCGTAGGCGGGAAAAGGGAGTAACTATGGTTTTTAAAATCAAATAAATAAAAACCCTTAAGATCAACATGCTTAAAACCTGGGTGTATTCAATAAAATAATTGATAAAAAGACCTAGGATTAGAATAATTAATTTAAAATATTAATTTACTTGTAAAAGAACCATTAAAAACTTAAAAATAGGCCATGTGATCTTAATGAACATAAAACTTCAAAATGTAACATAAATGTGCTAGGTGCTTTGTCATCTTCGGGACAGGAAAGAGATAAAAGAAAACAATAAAATATAATGTATTTGGCAAAAAAAAAGTAAAATTGGCAGCGGTAATCGTGTGCGTGTGGTTGTGCGCGGGCATCCTCCTCACTCGCGAGATAAAGGTGCACTTATTGGGGCTGGAGGTGATGTTGCCGGCGGAGGACGCATTATGCATAGCCGATGTTCGCATGGGGAAGGCTTCAACGCTGCAAAGCCGCCTCCATAACCCCAGAGAAGATAGAATAGAAATTGACGCACGCACTGTTCCACAGGTGGGAGTGTTGCCACCTTTAGATCTTTTCATTTCTTTTTGTTTTTGTCGTGCCTGTGGGAAAGTTGGGAGGTGAGAGATTTTTCTATTACCGCATTACCCCCTGAAGTGATGACCAATGATCGACGAGGTCAATCACTACAACCCCTCCCTACAAGCGCGGCAACCCTGGTTGACGTGAAAAGAGTTGCTTATCATTTACTGCTCCCAATATTCTGCGTTACTGAAGTGGATATTTTCTGCGACGAAGCACTTTCCAGGACCGACTGTAACAAGAGAGGATAGATTAATATAGGGATTACGTAAAATCAATTTGCTGATATTTCTACGGCAAAGCGACGTGACCTTATGGTGCATACGACCACGACTGACTCCCATTTATATGGTACGACTCACGACCTGTGCCTGGAGTGCTTATCCCTATCTTCTCGTCTGGTCGGTCATATCTCAAAACTCGGGCCTGGGATTCGGGGTCTGCAATCTTCTCCATCCTCGAACTGAAGTCGATCACTTTCATCCTCGGTCGGTTGATCTGGGTCGTCTTCTCCTCTTCGGGCCTCTGTTGTGGTTCTGCATCACTGGATTCTTCTCGTGGCACGTATCTTCTAACTGGTTGTTTGTGGCATTTTAGCCCCTGATGCGGCGTATTAGGGGTCTGTACGACGTAATTAACTGGCCGATCTGCTTGATGACTCTCACCGGTCCACTCCACTTGGCGCCAGTGCTGCTATACGACGTGGCGAATCGGGCGAATGATCTTGACTAACACCAGCTCTCCACCTGTGGCGAAATTTGACCGACTTTCTTATCATAATCCGAGCCCACCTTTCCTTGGCGCTCCGCATACTTTGTATTGCAGCATCGCGGGCTTCACGGAGTCCCTCTTCAACATCCTGGCGGCATCTTCGTCTGCTTCTGGAAATTAGTTAGGTTGGCAGGGAAATACCCTCTCTCCTGTGAGAAGATACAGAGGAGTCTGATTAACGCTCCTATGTACTGACGTGTTCAAGCTAGACGTTACATACGGAAGCATCCTGTCCAATCTTGGGGATGCTGACCACTAATGTTGCCAAGGAGTCCTTCAGGACCCTGTTGACTCTTTCCACCATTCCGTTGGCCTGCGGGTGATAACATGTGGTGTACAGCGTTTTAACCCCTAAAATCTGGACACCTGTCTGAACAACCGATTCGTAAATTCGCTGCCATTATCTGTTAATAATGTCCGAGGCGGACCAAACAATGTAAAGAAATTATTAATAAAGGCGTCTGCAACTGAACCTGCATCTTTGTTAATCAAAGGTAAGAGTTGTAGATAACGAGTTAAAATGATCTATGACGACCAAGACATACGATGCCCTCTCGCTGAGGTCACCATCTCTACAAGATCAGCCGAGACTCTTTCGAATGGCTGAGTTACCTCCGGCATGGATGAAGGGGAGCCTGCTAGAAGCAAGTCCTTTCCCCTTTGGCACTGAACACAGGATTGAACAAAACTGCGAACCTCTGCTAACATTTGTGGGAAATAATATCTATCTCTTAATTACAATAAGTTCTAAATATGCCTGGATGAGCGGCAGACTTGTCACAATGTACGAGCTCGAGTACCTTTCTTCTTAAAGACGAGGAATGACAAGTTGTTGTATTGATCTCTCTGGTAAAACACGATGGTGATATAAAAGCCATCCTTAATCTCAAACTCGTCAAGTGGAAGTGGAATCTCCTCCTAAGAGCCTTCGTTCCTGAGGTACAAATGATATCGTTCCACAGCGGATCATTCTGCTGTGCCTCTGCAACCTGCTGCGAATCAAGGTCTGTACCAATGCAGTCTACTTTACGATGAGAAGATCTGGGAGGTGATGTGAAAACACCTGGCTTTTTTACTTTAATTTTGTTTGTTAAAAAGAAGAGAGTTGGACTCCCTTTGTCATCCCAACAGGGTTTGGGGCCCCTTTAAAAAAAGTACCCAAAAGGGTTTTTTTCCCATAGATTTAAATGTCGGGCCATAAGTACGATTGTAATGACGAACCCATTTACCACGAGAGGTTCTAAAACTATGGTGGGTAATTTAGTTTGAATTCCCCTTTGGGTTCCCTGGGGTAGTAAAACCCCAGGTTGGGAAGCCCCTTTCATCCCCTTTTATCCCAAAAAAGGGCAATTTCCCCACCTGAAAACAATTCCCCGAATTTAAGTCAAAAGGCCTGTCAAAATTTTGGCTTTCGTAAACCGGGGGTGTAAAAAACCCAAGTTTCAAATTCCCCCAAAAACCTTTGTTGTTCGCTTAAAGGAAAATTCCCCTTTTGCAAGAGTTAGTTAATGGGGGCCCCTGTAGCATAATTAACACGGGTTTTGGGAAAAAGCGGTTTGGGGCCCAAAAACTGCGTTTTTTTTTGTAGTCCCCGGGGTGCATCTGAAAGGCTTCCACCTTCTCGGGATTTAG
Source organism: Penaeus chinensis (assembly GCF_019202785.1). Classification (NCBI taxonomy): domain Eukaryota; kingdom Metazoa; phylum Arthropoda; class Malacostraca; order Decapoda; family Penaeidae; genus Penaeus; species Penaeus chinensis. The sequence goes on from NC_061840.1 coordinate 16,207,496, forward strand.
GTGATATCCTGTGGGGGGGGGTAAGAAATTTTAAAAAATTAAAGGGAAATTTTGGGGAAAATTGGACTTTTTAATTAGTGAATTTTTGGGTAAGAGGCCCCGAAACCCCATCAAGGTGAGGAAAATGGGTTTTTAAAAAATTTTTGAGGGGAAACGACAAGTCGTCCCAGATATGTAAAAACCGTTTTCCCCAAATGGGGTAAGTATGCCATTTTTAAATTTCCCCCTGGAATGGTTTTGGGGGTGTTTCCCAAACCAAAAAGGGTCGAAATTAAAATGTAGCAACCCAAATTTCCCCATAAATGCGTCTTGTTCTATCCTTTGGTCCCCCTCAATGTCCCAAAAAGCAGGGTTGCTCGAAATGTTGAAAAACCAAAGCGTACCTGACAAAATGCTATATTTTTCTCAACCTGGGTATGGGGTTTCGTATTGCGGTGGTGGGCTTGTTTAGCCCCCTTTTAGTCCCCCAGAAAAGAAAACCCCCATCCCTTTTTTTCTAACGAGCACCGGGGTAAAAACCCGGAGATGTTGACGGGGCAAACAACCTTCCCAGTTCTTATGACCCTTTCCCCAATGTTTGGAGGCACTCTCCGGCAACCTTCCCCTGGGGGATTGTATTTGGATCTGAATCGCTGTGGGATATTATGTTTTTTTATTAGGTCCTTTAATGGTGCAGCCCTCAAAACCAAAAATAATGGCGCTGAAACTGATTAAAGGGTACGTCTTGGAACCAAATTTGGGCAAGGGTTAGCTTTAGAGTGCAAAACTCACCCCAAAGGAAATAGGGAAAAGGGCCAAAAACCTCCCTACTACAGTAGGAAGAGATTTAAAAATCGTCATCGTCATAACCAAAAACAGTTTGTGCCCCTTTAAAGCGTATCAAAATCATTTTATGAATTTTTCAAAATTTGAAAAATGCGGCATTAGGAAAAGTGCAAACCCCCTTTTTATATCAAAACCCTCCCAGGACCTTTTAGAAAAAAATTATGAACACAACAGTTTTGAACGAAAATTTTCATTTCCCTTTACAATGAATATTTAGGGATTTGGACAATTTATTTAAAAAAAAAAAATTTCTAAAAAATTTTTTAAAATTAAGATTATTAAAATACCCTTTTTTGTGATTCTGAAAACAGATTCATTTTTTTCATATTCAAAAACGTTTTTCTACCCTTTTAATTTCAAGCAATGTTTGCTCCTGTTTTTAAAAATTTAAAGGGTACTTGTGATTTTACTATCCAAAAAGGAAACTTTCCCCCCGCACCTGTGTTTTCGTAGTGGAATTTGTATGAGCGTTTTGCCAGTAACCCTTTGGGAACCCCTTTTTTAGACCCTTCGGAAAACCCCCATAATAAAAATTTTCCCGGGCTTGGTGGGGCAAATACCGTCTCGCGCACAATACTTGCGTGGAATCATTTAGTTTCCATTGATGACTATGATAGGGGCGCTTTTGGGGGTATCTTTATACACAAGATGGGTTTCACTTTAAAAAGGGCATGAGGGGCCCAACTCCCTTTAGCGTAAATAAATTTGTTGTGGAGAGTTAAAAGAAACCCTTAAATTTTAAACCCTTTTAAGCCCGGTTTATATAAAAGGGGTGTCCCCCTGGGAATTAACACCTTAGGGACTATATTCAAATCGTTTTTTTACACTTAACATTTTCACTGGGTACAAAGTATAGACTTGCACTCTTGTGCGCGCAAAAAAGGAGTGACTGGAAACTCCCCGGGAAGTGCGGTCGAAGGTCTAAATGATTGATATTCAAAAGATCTTTCATTGGGTCTTATCAAGGTTTTCTCTGATTTGTATCAATAAAAAAAGTCAAAAAAACCGTTAACCCTTTTAGAGAGATAAGTGGGGTTTTTTTTCTTTTAAAATTTTTGTTAACCCGGGGCAAAAATGGGCCCTTTTTAGAGTGTGGATATTTTAATTCCCCCCTGAGGTTTTCCGCACGGGAAAAACTGGGGAAAAGGTTTTGCGTCCGTGGGTGTTTGGGAAAAAAGGGGAATTTGCGAAAAAAGGGCTGCCCATTAATGTGTTTGCCTTTTCCGAGTTAAAATTTTGACGTATTTTGCCCCCCCTACAATCTTTTGTTTAAAGGGGAATGTTTTTTTTTTTGGGGGAGCAAAAATAATGGATTTCCCAGGCGTGAGGGTTTTCACCATTTGTTTTTGACCGATTCCCCTTAACCCTTTAAAATTTTGCCATTTAATATCCAAATCTTTTGGGAGCATTTTATCAGTTTGAAGTGGGTTTTTCCTTCAAGGGTAAAATTTCCCTTTTAACCCCTGAGGCAACCCCCGGAGAAAAAAAGCGGCGGAAATTAAAATTGTCCCGGATCCCCAAAAGTTTGGGGTAATCCCTAACCCCTTTGGGAAACTAGATTCTTTGCCACAAAGGGAAAACGATGGTGCTTGCCCCGTAGCCAACTTATAGTTAAATCAGGTGATTTAAAAAAATTTGGGAGAAGAAATGTGCCCCCGAATTTTAATTAAGGTTTCCCTTTAAATTACCCCCGAGGTGATTCCCTTTGAATATGGGGGAGTTTTTAAAATTAAAACTGGGTTTCCGCGGCATGAACTTTTTGCAGCTGGATGTATGCATCATCGTCCGAGGTTGGGTCGCAAATTTTTATATGTAAGCCCGATTGACCCCTTTGGTTTCGTTTTTTTGGTTTTTGAAGAGGAGTTTCGGCCTTTTAAAAAGGGGGGAAAATCTGTAGCAAAAGCTAAATACATTATTTCTCGTAGATATGTAAATAGGCGCGGACTGCCACCACCCATTTAATTAACGTATGGGAACGTAGTGTATATGGGAGAAGGATGATAGTGTAGAAGGCAAGTTGTGGGGAAAGGAGCGAAAGAGTAAGTGTAGTATGTGTGTGTGGTATATATGCTTGGTGCGAGAATATAAAGGTTGGTAAGCGTGAGGTAAGCCGAGGAGAGGCGTGTGCGTATACGCAATTGAGCAAGTAGCCACTTGATAAAATGAGGAAAACTTATTATCATTCACTATAGGTAGCTTGTAGGTAGCACCTAATTTCGGGCGTTCATTAAACCAGACATACGTGGAACAAGGTTTATTACAAATAAAGTTAAAGACAGTAAAACATGGAACGATAAAAAAACACGAATAAAACGTAACATGAATGGCAAGATAAACTGAACTTGGAACATTAAAATACAAATTACGAAATCAACATTGAACATAAAATACACTTAATAAAACGGTTAGAACGATACATAAAAATAAAACGGTAAGCTAGAAGCTTGATAAAAGGAACTCAATGGAACATACAAGCAGGTTAAAACAAACGATGAAAACAGTAAAATAGAACTCTGGGTAGAACATAAAACGAAGGTAAGAAAGCACCGGTCACTTAAGTCACTTTGGCCGAACAAATACCTACAAATTATGTCTTACACCGATATTAAAACTATCCCCACAACCACTTAACTGGACAGGGGAAGCCCGTTCCGGGTTCCTCAGACTGTCTGTCGGCTTAGCAGGCCGGTAGCGAAATCCCCCCTTTGTTGTGCTTACTTCCGTCGTGACTTGTAGGCGGGAAAAGGGAGCTAACTATGGTTCTTTAAAATCAAATAAATAAAAACCCTTAAGACTCAACATGCTTAAAACCTGGGTGTATTCAATAAAATAATTGATAAAAAGACTAGGATTAGAATAATTAATTTAAAATATTAATTTACTTGTAAAGAACCATAAAACTTAAAAATAGGCCATCGTGATCTTAATGAACATAAAACTTCAAAATGTAACATAAATGTGCTAGGTGCTTTGTCATCTTCAGACAGGAAAGAGATAAAAGGAAAACAATAAAATTATAATGTATTTGGCAAAAAAAAAGTAAAATTGGCATGCGGTATCGTGTGCGTGTGGTTTGTGCGCGGGCATCCTCCTCACTCGCGAGATAAAGGTGCACTTATTGGGGCCTGGAGGTGATGTTGCCGGCCGGAGGACGCATTATGCCATAGCCGATGTTCGCATGGGGAAGGCTTCAACGCTGCAAAGCCGCCTCCATAACCCCCAGAGAGATGATAGAAAGAATTGACGCCACGCACTGTTCACCAGGTGGGAGTGTTGCCACCTTTAGATCTTTTCATTTCTTTTTGTTTTTGTCGTGCCTGTGGGAAAGTTGGGAGGTGAGAGATTTTTCTATTACCGCATTACCTCTGAAGTGATGACCAATGATCGACGAGGTCAATCCTACAACTCCTCCCTACAAGCGCGGCAACCCTGGTTGACGTGAAAAAGAGTTGCTTTATCATTTACTGCTGCCATATTCTGCGTTACTGAAGTGGATATTTTCTGCGACGAAGCACTTTCCAGGACCGACTGTAACAAGAGAGGATAGATTAATATAGGGATTACGTAAAATCAATTTGCTGATATTTTACGGCAAAGCGACGTGACCTTATGGTGCATACGACCACGACTGATCCCCCATTTATTTGGTACGACTCACGACCTGTGCTGGAGTGCTTATACTCATCTTTCCTCGTTGGTCGGTTTATCTCGAACTCGGGCCTGGGACTTCGGGTGTCTGCCAAATCTTCTCCTCCTCGAACTGAAGTCGATCACTTTATCCTCGGTCGGTTGATTGGGTCGTTTCTCTCTTCGGGCCTCTGTTGTGGTTCTGCTTCACTGGATCTTCTCGTGGCACGTATTCTTCTCAATGGTTGATGTGGCATTTTAGCTCTGATGCGGCGTATAGGGGTCCTGTACGAGTATTAACTGGCCCGATCTGCTTGATGACTCTCACCGGTCACTCCTTGGCGCAGTGCTGCTATACGACGTGGCCGAATCGGGCGAATGATCTTGACTAACACCAGCTCTCCACTTGTGGCCGAAATCTTGACCGGACTTTCTTATCATTAATCCCGAGCCACCTTTCCTTGGCGCTCCGCATACTTTGTATTGCAGCATCGCGGGCTTCACGGAGTCCTCTCTAAACATCTGGCGGCATCTTCGTCTGCTTCTGGAATTACTTTTAGGTTGGCAGGAATACCGTTCTCCTGTGAGAAGATACAGAGGGTCTGTATTAACGCTCCTATGTATGACGTGTTCAAAGCTAGACGTACATACGGAAGCATCCTGTCAATCTTGGGGATGCTGACCCTATGTTGCCAGGTAGTCTTCAGGACCTGTTGACTTTTCACATTCGTTGGCTGCGGGTGATAACATGTGGTGTACAGCGTTTTTAACTCTAAATCTGGCACACCTGTCTGAAAACGATTCGTAAATTTCGTGCCATTATCTGTTAATAATGTCCGAGGCGGACCAAACAATGTAAAGATATTATTTAATAAGCGTCTGCAACTGAATGATCTTTGTTAAACAAAGGTTAGAGTTGTAGATAACGAGTAAATGATCTATGAGACCAAGACATACCGACTGCCCTCTTCGCTGAGGTCACCATCTCTACAAGATCAGCCGAGACTCTTTCGAATGGCTGAGTTACCTCCGGCATGGATGCAAGGGGAGCTGCCTAGAAGCAAGTCTTTCCCTCCTTTGGCACTGAACACAGGATTGAACAAAAACTGCGAACCTTGCAAAACATTTGTGGGAAATAATTTTCTATCTCTTAATTACAATAAGTTCTAAATATGCCTGGATGAGCGGCAGATTGTCACAATGTACGAGCTCGAGTACCTTTCTTCTTAAAGCCCGGGGAAATTGACAAGTTGTTGTATGATCCTCTAGGGTTTAAAAAACCCGGGATGGTGATATAAAACCCCATCCTTAATCTCAAACTCGTCAAGTGGAAGTGGAATTCCTCCTCCTAAGAGCCCCTTTGTTCCTGAGGTACAAAATGATATCGTTCCACAGCGGATCATTCTGCTGTGCCCCTTTCAACCTGCTGCGAATCAAGGTCTGTACCAATGCAGTCTACTTTACGACTGAGAAGATCTGGGAGGTGATGTGAAGCACCTGGCTTGTACCTAATCTCGTAGTTATAAGAAGAGAGTTCGTGACTCCATACTTTTCTCCGAAAAAGACTTTGTGGGCCGTTTAAAAACGTACACCAAAGGTTATGGTCCGTTTAGATTGAAAAGTGTTTGACCATACAAGTACGATTGTAATGACGAACCCATTCTACCCCAGAGAGCGCTTCTAAATCTATGGCTGGATAATTTAGTCTGAATCCTTAGCTTCCGTGAGTAGTAAGCACAGCTTGAGGAATGCCCTTCTCATCCCTTTGCATCCCAAACAAGACCCAATTTCCACACCTGAAGCATCAGAATGAAGCTCAAACGGCTCTGTCAAAATCTGGCTTTCGTAACACGGGGTGCTGTAAACCAACCTAAGTTTCACTTCCTCAAAGCCTTCTGTTGTTCGCTTCCCCATGCGAATTTCCCGTTCTTCCGCAAGAGTCTAGTTAATGGGGGGCCCCCAAAAGTAGCATAATTATCCACATGCTTACGGGAAAAAAGCGGTGGCGCCAAGAACTGACGTACTTGTTTTGTGTCCGCGGAGGGCATCTCGAAATGGCTTCCACCTTCTCGGGATCAGGTGATATACCTGTGGGGTGATATGAATCCATAAGAACTTAAGGAATTTAGGGCAAGTTGGCACTTTGTTACATTAAGCCTGAATCCCGCTTGGGCTAAGAGGCCAAGAACCCCATCATGGTGAGACAGTGTTTTTCAAAGATGTTGAGTAAACGGGCAACGTCGTCTAGATATGCTAAGCATGTTTCCCTAAGACTGGGGTAAGTAATGCATTAATTGCCGCTGGAATGTACTGGGAGCTGTTGCCAAGCCAAAAGGATTTCGATTAAAGTGTAGCAACTAAATCCATCACTAAAATGCAGTCTTTTTTTCCTATCCTTTGGCTCCACCTCAATCGTCCAATAAGCAGACTTCGCATCGAGTGTTGAAAACCATGCGAAACCTGACAACTCGTCTATCATTTGCTCAACCTGGGTATGGGATACGTATCTGCGGTGGTGACTATGTTCTGCCCTCTGTAGTCCACCAGAACGAATACCTCCATCCTTCTTTCTAACGAGCACCACGGGTGACAACCACGGAGATGTTGACGGGGCAATCACCCTTCCTCGCATCTTATCGCACTCCTCCTAATGATGGCACGGCACTCTCCGGCAACCTCATGGCGATTTACGTATAGGATCTGAATCAGCTGTGGGAATATTATGTTTGATATTAGGTTTACCTTCCTAATGGTGCAGACTCGTCAAACAAAATAGCATGGCGCTGCAACACTGCCATTAACCGATACGTCTATGCGAACCAAGAGGTCAAGCTTAGCTTTAGAGTGCAAAACTCACCCGAAGGATGTAGAAATGGGCAAGACCTCCGTACTCACAGTAGGAAGAGATCAAAGTCGTCATCGTATAACCAAAATCAGTAGTGCCATAATGCGTATCAAAATCATCTATGAAGTTCTCAAATTCTGAAAAATGCGGACATTAGAATGTGCAAAACTCTACTACTATCAACCATCACCAGGACATTCAGAAAACATTATGAACACAACAGTCTGAACGAAAATGCTCATTTCATTACAATGAATTTTCAGCATTTGGACAATCATAAAAATCATCAAAATTACTAAAATTATTAAAATCATAGATTATTAAATCACCCTCATTGTGATTCTGAATCAGATTCATTTCTTACATATTCAAATACGTTGTCTACACTTCCATACAAGCAATGTTTGCTCCTGTTTTAAAATTACAGGATACTTGTGATCATTTACTATCCAAATGGAACTTTCCCTCCCGACACCTGTGTTACGCTAGTGGAATTAGTACCTGAGCAGTTTTGCAGTAACCCATAGCAACCATCTTTAGCCCGTTCGGAAACCCACCCCTATAATAAATTTTCCCGTCTCTGGTGGACAAACTACCGTCTCAGCGACAATACTTGCGTGGTATCATCATTTTCCCTTTTGATGACTATGCATACGACGCTTAGGAAGTATCTTTATACACAATGATGGCGTATCACTAAAGGTATGAGGACCCGAACTCCGTTTAGCGTAACATTTATTCCGTTGTGGAGAGTTAAAAGCAACCATCCTAAATTAAACCTTCTAAGCCAGTCCTTTACCTAACAGGATGTCGCCTGGGAATTGAACACCTTCCGAGACTATATTCACATCGTTGTTTCACTTAACATTTTCACTGATTACAAAGTATAGACTTGCACTCTCGTGCGCGCAAAACGAGTGACATGAAGCCCCGCGTAATGTGCGAGTCGAAGGTCTAAGTGATTGTATATTCAATAGATCTTTATTCGGTCTTCATTCAAGGTTATCTTGATCCCGTATCAATAAAACAAGTGCAAAGAACACCGTTAACTTTGAGAGAGATAAGTGGTCTTCCTACTTTAATCTTATCGTTAAACAGGTGCAATCATGGCCGTATTTTAGAGTGTGGATATTTGTTTCCCGCTGAGTTTGCCGCACGGGAAGCTGGAAATGGTTCGCGTCCCGTGGGCTGTGGAAAAGGGCAATTTCGCGCAAAAAGATGCTATTACATGTGTAGATTTACGAGTTACTTCTGAGTATTCTGCCTCCCCTACAATCTTTCGTATCATGTGAATGTGATTTATGCGTAGGCGCAATAATAATGGATTTCGAGCGCGTGAGGTCTCACCATTTGTCTTGACCTGATTCCGTAGACTTAACATTAGCCATTCTAATACTCCAACTCTTTTGCGCAGCATCTATCAGTACTTGAAGTGGGTCTTTCTTCCTTCAAGGCTAAAGCTTCCTTAACCATGAGGCAACCTCGGAGAAATATGCGGCGGATTAATTCGTCCGGCATCCCAACAGATCGCGGGTAATCCCTCACACCTTGGTAAACTACCGATTCTATAGCACAAAGAAATCGATCGGTGCTTGCCTGTAGCCAATTATAGTTACTCAGGTGATTAAAGAAATCGGTAGAAGAAATGTGCCCCTGAATTTTAACTCTATGCTTTCCTTGAAGTCTACCCACGAGGTGATTCGTTTGAATATGGGAGAGTTTATAATTAATTGCGGTACCCCGGCATGAACTTCTTGCAGCTCGGATGTAAAGCATCATCCGTCCGAGGTTGCGTCGCATTTTCGATATGCCTAAGCCACGATTCGACCTCCTGGTTACGTTTTAATGGTTGTGAAGCAGGAGTTTTCGGCCTTAAAGGGCGGAACAACATTTTATAAAGAACGTACTCTACCCGGGGATGGGTTAGGATAGCGGGTACTATTTATATGGCCACTGCTACTGCTTTGAGTGCCATAGCTATGCGCTAGTGCGGCATACTGTTCCTGCATTGCTTGGGGAAGTTGGTCGCTAAGTTGTTGGCAACGCTGATTTAACTCTTGTACATGGCAAGTCTAGATTCTCCCGTGAATGCGTTGGTATGACCCCTCGTGACACTCAGGTGACCCTGGCGAACTAGCACTTGATGGTCCTGCATTAGCATCGTCTTCCCGCGTCTTTTACTCCGTTTCCCATATTGAAAGATGGTATAATAACAAACTCAAAACTTCAAAGATATGAACTTGTAAA
>NC_061840.1:16227039-16234539 GCF_019202785.1 Penaeus chinensis
GTCTTGGGCATCACTATGAGTATCTGGTGTGGCAGTGTCACCGCGCTCAATGACTGATGCCACCTCTGTCTGCGAGTGTGATCCTAAGCTCTCCGAGCCCTCGGACGGTGAGGTAGGACTACTACTTCCTTCTCCTGAGGTGAACATCTCCACTTCGCTGTTACTGCACTCAACTGCACTGCCATGTGGAGTGGAGCCTAACAACACCTCTTGATGATTGTAACCAGGGAATACACAGTTGGTTAGATCATTTACAGGCACAGAAGCAGCAGCAGCAGCAGCAGAAACAGCAGTCATGTCAGTGTGAGAAGCAGCCAGTACACTCTCCTTGGCTGTGGTAGGCAGTGTGGCAACAGATGTCATGGTGGCAGCGACTGAGGATTTGGTGTTTGTAGTGAGACAGGAATGGAGAGGGTGTTCTACAGCTGTGGTGGTGTTGACAATGGTGTCTGAAGTTGTGGTGTGAGATGGTACAGAAATGAGGTACATGGGTGAAGATGGTGGCATGTAGGTGTCGTAGCGTTGGTGCACATGTGAGAAGAACTCCAGTGTGGTGAGGTTGGGGGAGGAGGGGCCAGAAGACGACACGAAGGAGGGGGGTCCAGACCAGCCAATACCTGAGGGAGAAGGAGTGGGACTAATGCTCACACCAGCCCTCTGCCACAGCTATGATTTGAGCGCTGGTTCTCTAGCCAGCACTCACTCTGAAGACAAACACTGCCAAAGGCAGCTGTGATCTCTCAGATATTATAAAATCACATCGTGCACACATGGTTAATAAAGAGTCACAGACATCAGGATTATTAATTGAACATTAAAAGAGTCTAAGATTAATATATGAAATTAATAACTGAAGCAAAAGCTCTTTAAGGCTAAGTATCACAGAGACAATTTCAAAAGCTTAACATTCTCTTTGAATATCTGTAGACAGCAAAGTTTAAATCTCTGAAGCTATACTTTTAATAATCTAAAAAGCTTTTACTTGATAATAACTGAAAGCAACCTCTTACTACATTAACTTCAGCATAAGTGATCATAAGCAACTTTATAAGAGATAAAGAAAACTGTTTCTGTTTTAAGAGTACTATATCATAATATTTTGTTTGTACACTACTCTACCTGAACTAACCACATAAATAACTACTCTATGTTCCTATCTACAAGGCTACCTGTCTCACAGATCTGTGAGGAGTAATTACTTCTCTGACTACAATTCTATAAAGATCCTAATACAGAGGTTATTTACTACTCAACTTGTGTATATCCTAATTGGTCTTCTGCCTACAGGCCATGAAGAAAGCACAGTGGATTTTTTTATGTGAAAATAGAAAGAAATATCACAAAAGTTAACTAAACAGAAAAGGTTGGAATTTCAGCAGAAGCCATGACACTAGTCTGAGTGGGTCTGACAAGTACATGAATAATGTGCAGCCAGAGTAACATATAGAACAGATGCACACACAGAAGTACACCCACATGCAAAAACGTACACAACTTTATATTCTTTATATTCTCATTCTCTCTCTCTCTCTCTCTCTCTCTCTCTCTCTCTCTCTCTCTCTCTCTCTCTCTCTCTCTCTCTCTCTCTCTCTCTCTCATTTTTTTTCATCTTTCTCTCTTTCACCCTTTTTCCTTATTTCTCTCTCCCACTTTCCTTATTTCTCTCTTTTACTCTCTCCTTTCTAATTCCTCTCTCCCATTCTCTCCTTCCTACTTCTTTTCTTACACACTCTTTACTTTATTCTCTCCTTTCTCTCTCTCCTTAATCATTCTCTCTCTCCTTTCTCTCTCTCCTTTCTCTCTCTCCTTTCTCTCTCTCTCTCACTCTCACTCTCACTCTCACTCTCACTCTCACTCTCACTCTCACTCTCACTCTCACTCTCACTCTCACTCTCTCTCTCTCTCTCTCTCTCTCTCTCTCTCTCTCTCTCTCTCTCTCTCTCTCTCTCTCTCTCTCTCTCTCTCTCTCTCTCTCTCACTCACTCACTCACTCACTCACTCACTCACTCACTCACTCACTCTCTCTCTCTCTTTCTCTCTCTCTCTCTCTTTCTCTCTCTCTCTCACTCACTCACTCACTCACTCACTCACTCACTCACTCACTCACTCACTCTCACTCATTCTCTCTCACTCACTCACTCTCTCTCACTCACTCTCTCTCACTCACTCTCTCTCACTCACTCTCTCTCACTCACTCTCTCTCACTCTCTCTCACTCTCTCTCACTCTCTCTCACTCACTCACTCTTACTCACTCACTCTTACTCACTCACTCTTACTCACTCACTCTTACTCACTCACTCTTACTCACTAACTCACTCTTACTCACTAACTCACTCTTACTCACTAACTCACTCTTACTCACTAACTCACTCTTACTCACTAACTCACTCTCTCTCTCTCATTCACTCACTCTCTCTCATTCACTCACTCAGTCTCTCTCATTCACTCACTCACTCACTCTCTCTCACCCACTCTCTCTTACCCACTCTCTTTCACCCACTCTCTCTCTTCATAAATTTCCCTCCCCTCCCCTAACCTCACTCTTCATCTCATGTCATTCTATACACTAATTTCCACACTCCTCATTCATTTGTTTACTTATTTACTAGCTTTTTGATTTACCCACCAACTCACCCATATTCTCCATTCAACAAAGCCCTTGTACTACAAAGTTTAAAGGGAAGGATTATTACAAAATAGGTCACAGGCTAACATACAAAAACAGGGATACTTACATTTGCGAGTTACCTATTTTGATATCTCACACACACACTCATTACAGAGCGTCCTATACACCTGCCAAAACTATTAGGGTACTATGAATGATACACACAAATTACTGTCACAGAGTATGCCATTCCTTGGAATAGTCAGGTGGCAATTTCTATTCACACAATGCAAAATACTTCTTCCATATCTGTTCTCAGTTTTTCATAAATGGAGGAGGGGTTCAGGAGTTACACAGTACACAAGAAAATGGACTCATTTCTTTTGTCTTTTTACATAACTCAATTTGGGTATTTCTAGAAATAAAGAGAGACATAGAAGTCTAACATGGGCGGGGGAGGGTGGGAGTAAACACATAAGATCTAAAAATACAATATTGCTTACATACAATGCCTTTTTAAATCTGAATTAAGAATCTCTAATTGCGGTATTATATTTACTTCTTGAAGTATATATTTGTGTAATGTCAATGAAATGAGTGATGAATAACAGGGAGTAAAATGTTTATGTAAAATACATTGACAATAATAACAATTCAACTAGATATGGGTTATATGGCAAGCAATAAGATATCAAATTCTAATATGAGGCCAAAAACAACAACAAAATTCCAGTACTATCTAAACAAGAAATATCTTTTCAGGATATTGCATTCATATTCATCTATATCTGGCATGATTAATTAATCTTAATCAAGAAAAAAGGTTTAGTATGAACTATACTAACACAATTCCACTGCCATCTATTGTACAGCCAGACCAATAAAAAACTATAAATATAAACAAGACACTATTTTTGTATCATCAACAATCTGTTGCCACCACCAAAATAGGCATTATTAAAGACTAAGAAACCCACAAGAGAACGGACAAGTCTTCTTCTAAAGACAGATTTCTTACACAAAAGTCAGATTAAGTGTTAACTGCATTCTTATAAGATCTCCAATGATGAATCCCTTGACCACTTACTGGAAGAAGGGGACTGCAACCCTAGAGGAGGAGGCTGCGAGCGGGGGTGTTTGGGCGTTGATGGCATCTTAGGAGGGGAGGAGAGGGGCGTGCGGAACTGTGCCAGAGCCATGCGTTCCAAGAACGTGTCCAGTTGTCGCAGGGAGAGAGCATTGTGGAGGGTCTCCAGGGGTCGGATGGAAGGAACACCTCCAAGGCCTTCAATGTCTGTAAAGGAGTTGAGGTCCAGTCCATGAATACAAGACACTTGAAAACAAAAAAGAAATTGGTTTCTGCGCTTATGGTGAGTGTGCCGGTGAACCTTGTGCTGTGTCACTTGGCAGATGGAGAGAATGATATAAAAAAGGGAACTAGGGAATTAGAGAGAATTAGATGGATAGAAACAGAGTTGAAAAAAATCTTTATCTTTACCTTATATCATTGAAACAAAGATAAGAAGGACAACAACAACAACAAAAATATATGTATATTTAAATAGGAAAAAAAAAAAAAAAATACAGAAGCTAATCAGTACAATATAAACTGCATGATACCACTATCAAATTAACTGCTTGTGTACTGGTGTTCTACACGAAACATAAATGTAGTGAATGCCCAGCAAGTAAGGATAAAAGCAGACATACAACATGGTGAAAACTATCCAAGCTGCAGAGGCAAACAGGCATCACTACATGCAAGGAGTTTGGGGACAGGTCCTTGTGTGCCATGAATTCACAAGTAGAACTTCATTTTTTTTTTTTTTTTTTTTTTTTTCAGACTAAACTTGGATATGGTCTGATTCAAAAAGAAGTTTATTTAAATGTGTATGTTTCTGTGTATATGTGGCACATAGGTACATACTATACAAATCTGCACATATAAAATAACACACACACACAGACACACACACAGACACACACACACACACACACACACACACACACACACACACACACACACACACACACACACACACACACACACACACACACACACACACACACACACACAAAATTCATATGCACCATGAGAGGTTCCTCTGTTCCCTATCTAATGATAATGTGCTGAAATATCTAACCTTTTCACTCAACCTACATGTACCCATTACATTTCACTGTTTAGGATACTGGAAAAATGGCCCTTGTTCTTGGACCTACAGTCTTAAGTAGTTACAAGTCAAAATTAGTCCTAATTACTCATAATGTTCTAACTGACACCGCTGTTCTGACATCCTGCGTCCTCCAATAATGTTCTGTCTATGTCATCCCACATCCTTACAATAACAAACAATTAAACTATAGCTGGGAAAAACATTACGAGACATATAGTGTGCTACTGTGAGCTCCACAATCTGGAGGAAGTTCTTCAAAGTAATTGTAATATGCCAACAAATGCAACTCAGAATATAGAATTTTTTTCTACATTTACATATAAAAAAAATTGGCTGAATTCTTATGAGATCTTTGGACTGCCTTTCTTCACTCATCACTTTCTTACAGCAATAAATAAAAATTCCATTGTAAAGATAAATGAATAACTACACATGATGCAGCTACAAATATACTGTAAAAAGATCCCCTGTAGCCTTCATATTTGGGAAACCAAAGATTACACAGAAGCTAGCTTAGCCGAGCATTAACTCAATGGCTTATCATAAGGACTTCTATAACAGACTTGAAAGCATTTTCATTTTCTGTAAAACAGTCTTGAGAAAAAACAAAGTTGTCCAAAAGGTATTTTAGATTATGAAAAACTGAAGGTAAATTACTTACAGTGATAATTTCAACAGTTCTAAAGGTCTCACCCAACTCCACCCTTTCATACTCATTCACGGATTAAATGTAATAGAAAAATATATTTCTGGATGCACTATGAGACACACAGAACACACAAGCATAAATAGCATACTTGTCTCTCAATAATGAATCTGTGTACTTTTGTGTCTGTGTATTATGTTCAAATTTTCATACGACAAAAATCTAACCTTGTGTTACATTAATATCATTAATATCATGGTTCACAAATAACCTCAATTGCTTTTTAAAAACAGTATCTTCAAACTCAACCACTAGTAACATTAATTTTGCACAAAAGATTCCACTTGTATGGAACATTTTACAATTACTCACACCAGGATATCTGGCTGTATCGGATTATAGGAATGACTGGTATCAATCCAAGAATTCTCTCTCTGTTTAACATCAACAGAAATTGACTGATTAGCTCATAAACCAAAGTGAAGGGAAAGTGTTAATACACAGTACAGTACGTCACATAAGTTGCTGCATCACAACACTGTGTGTAGGAATAAAGGAATCCTAGATACACTGTAGTCAAGCTCTTAGGAGGTGTCCTTCTAGACTGAATTAGAGCACCAAAAGAAAAGAGAAAGGAATAAACAAATAAATATATATATATAAATTGATATAATATATTGATATTATTATAATATAATGTAAAATATATATATATATATCTACTATAGTATATATATATATATATATATTTAAATATATATATATATATAATATATGTCTATATATAATATATATATATATATATCATATCATATAATAATGATATATATATATATAATATATATATCATGATATATATATATATATATATAATATATATAGATATTAATATATATATATGATATATATATATAATATATATATATATATAATATAATATAGGGAGAGGGGAGGGAAAAGGAGATGGGAGAGGAAAGGAGGGAAGGCGGGAGGGCGGGAGGGGGGAGGGAGGGAGGAGGGAGGGAGGGAGGGGGGGAGGGAGGGAGGAGGGTGGAGGGAGGAGGAGGGAGAGGGGGAGGTGGGGGGGAGGTGGGGAGGGAGAGAGAGAGACACAGAAAGAGACGAGAGAGAGAGAGAGAGAGAGAGAGAGAGAGAGAGAGAGAGAGAGAGAGAGAGAGAGAGAGAGAGAGAGAGAGAGAGAGAGAGAGAGACAGAGACAGAGAGAGACAGAGAGAGACAGTGAGAGACAGTGAGAGACAGTGAGAGACAGTGAGAGACAGAGAGAGACAGAGAGAGACAGAGAGAGACAGAGAGAGACAGAGAGAGACAGAGAGAGACAGAGAGAGACAGAGAGAGACAGAGAGAGACAGAGAGAGACAGTGAGAGACAGAGAGAGACAGAGAGAGACAGAGAGAGACAGAGAGAGACAGAGAGAGACAGATACAAACAAAGAGAGACAGAGAGAGACAGAGAGAGACAGAGAGAGACAGTGAGAGACAGAGAGAGACAGAGAGAGACAGAGACAGACAGAGAGAGACAGAGACAGAAAGATGGAAAGAGAGAGAGAGAGATGGAAAGAGAGAGAGAGATGGAAAGAGTGAGAGAGATGGAAAGAGAGAGAGAGAGATGGAAAAAGTGAGAGAGATGGAAAGAGAGAGAGAGAGAGATGGAAAGAGAGAGAGAGATGAAAAGAGAGAGGGAGATAAACACATTTTTTTCAAAATATATTGCAGTCCAACTCAAACTATCCTCCTTATCTGCCCTCTCCCCCTTTTAGTCTTCAAACTGCCTAAAGCTAATGCTAACTACACTCTTCATAAAATATGAATGAAAAAAATACAGTAAAAACACCTTATATGGGCTTTTAAGGTATTCCTTAAAACTTAGAGCTAGTTCTAAGAAAAAAGCCTGAATATCCTCCATACAACTCAACACAAACATCTAAACATTCTTTAAAAATAAATCAAACCAATGCCAGGTATTTGTACATATATTTCCCTGTGTATATCAAAACTGTTGTTTCCTAAACATTTTAAGTATAACCAGTTTCTTCATAAATCTAAAACAC
>NC_061840.1:16237039-16247039 GCF_019202785.1 Penaeus chinensis
TATATATCTATATCTCTTTATATATATATATATATATATATATATATAATATATGTATATACATATATATGTATATATATATGTATGTATGTATATACATATATATATATATGTATATATATATATATATATATATATATATATACATACTCATATATATACTTATATACTTATATACTTATATACATATATCATAAATATCATATATATCACATATATTATAAATATTATGTATATGTATATATACATATATATACACATATATATATATATATATATATATATATATATATATATATATATACATATATATATATATATACATATATATATATATATATATATATATATATATATATATATTTATATATATAAATATATATGTATATATATGTATATATATATATATATATATATGTAATATATATATATAATATATATATTTATATAAATATATCTTATATTTATATATATATATATATATATACATATATACACACACATATGTATGTATGTATATATACATACATTTTCATTTTCCTCTGAATTACTTTTGTGCTTATCGATCCAAGTGGTTTTTGGATTCTCTTATCAGCTTGTGAAATGACTCTTTACTTCCTTTTCTCGTATAGGCACATATACCTCAAGACTCATAACAATGGTATCCACTGTATAAGAAAAATAGATGGAAAAGGGGGCACTGAAATATAAAGCAAATACCTTTCAACAAAGAAAAGGAAAAGGCAGTAAATATATGAGTATTGAAGTCCAATTTCTATATCAAAATTCAGGAGGAGGCTCAGCTTATTATTATCATCATATCCAAAGTTATTTGTAAGTGAACTATTTTTAAAAAGTCACTTGAATCATCTTGATTTTTACTTGGTTTAATACTTTTCCTTTATTATTGTTGTAAGGCTCTTCTATGCTTTGCTACATATTGCAATATTTTGCATTAATTAAGCAATTACTTAAACCAGAGAGTAGCAAAAAATAATGGGAAATATACGGTCATATCTTTCAAAATATTCAGACATAATAAAAAGTTCACTACTGGACATCTAATGACATCTAAATAAATGCACTGATACCTAAGATGGCAACATCCTTAGCTGATGACTGATTGCTATAGAATCTATTATTCAGATCTAATTTGGATACTTATAATTACATCATATTATCAATATATTTTTCCTTGTCCTTCCTAGACTTTGGCATTATAAAGCCTTTCTTCTGAGTTCTTTCAATGTCTTGAAATATGTGAACAGTCAATTTAGTATATGTCTTTATTGTAATAGAAACTAAAGTTTAATCAATACCCAAATATTTATAAGACTGTAGATAAAAAAAATACTGCTTAGACCAAAGTTATGTATTAATTAATGAAATCAGACCCACCCATTTTGAACTAATCAGCACCATCAGCTAAGCATGCTGCCATTTAAGGTGTCCCTGCATTTATTCAGATACCACTGGATGTACTTTTAACACATTACAGAAGATTTATTAATACTCTGATTCTGTCATCAAAATCCATAAACTGCAGTTTGGGCACAGGGGGAAAAAATGAAAAGGAAAACGGGATGCAGAAAAAAAAGGGAGAGTAAACCGTACTGACTATGATAAATGCATGCAATCTGATGATCAATATCAGAATGAATGGATTTCTAATTGAAAGAATTGTAGAATATAAAGATAATATAACATGACATCAGATGCTCTCATACAACATTTAAATGTCAAATTTTATCTATCGCAGGATTTTTTTGTTCATGTCGAAGCTACTACAGAAAAAAAAAAAAAATTCCCCTTAGTAGTGACTGATTAAATGTATAGGTAACTCTTACACAGAGCTTAAATCTAGTCACTTATATCCCCGACATATCTAAAAGCTAATATGAGGAAAAGAAGACAACTCACAGCTCCTCAAAAGAACAAAACAGAAAACTCTGATCCTCACCAGTAGAGAAGGGAAGGGCTGTAAAGTTATCCCTGAGGTCTGGAGCTGATGTGGAGCCCGAGATGACTGCCGTGGAGAACACAGGGACTGCTGGTGTGATGGCAGTGACAGCCTTCTGCTGTAAGCCCGCCAGGAAGTTCAAGTATGAGCTGAGGTGGCCTGGGATGCTGTGGCGGTGGCGACGGAGGCTCTCTGTGAGCGGCAGGGAGAGAGAGAATAGCGTGAGATGAAGGTCTGCTGGGGATTTAGAGAGGAGGCTGGGAATTCAGAAAGAAGAAAAAGAAGACACGAGAGGGAGAGGCCTCTTGGCAGCACTGTAGGTGATGAGAAACATTGGCTGCAAAAAGATAATACATGGAGAAGAAAGAGAAGCAACAGTCATAAAGATGCAATAATGGCAGACAAAAGTTAAGCAAATTGGACAACAAGCAAGACCTCTTGACCACTGGATCCGGTTGTTTCACGCCAATCACATGCCCCAAATTACAGACATTAGGCTTACATGAGCGGCTGCTCTGATGGGTGAGCGGCTTGTGGGTTGGGCATATGCGAACAATTGTGTGGTGACAAGACTCCATGCCTCCCCTTCCCAATGTTATTTTCCCCTTTTTAGTTTTTTGTCATTTCTAATGTCAAGATTTTCATCTGATTTGCTTTATCCAGATGCTTAGACAGTTTACCTTGCACAGACTCCATATCATCTCTCTAGGTAGTCTATAACTCGGTGCAAGAATAACAACAATACATAACATTTTATTATTTGTGTCATCTTTTACATTTTCTTGCAATATCCAATTTTCTGTAATACAACCTGTGCCGCCGGTCACAGGAGCCTGGAGTAGGATCTGAGCATGGAAATGGCATCCTCACTGGAGCTGGCACTCTTCCAGTCATGGCTAACGGACAATAATTGTACCCTTGTTTATCGGTAGAAATAATGCAAGAGCCCCTTTCTAATTGCTAAATGAGTCTAATCACCCCCCCAAGAGGTTTGTGCACTCATGGTGCCTTCACTTAAAATACTCATGACAGCAAGTTCGCATCACCCCGGCCCACAGCCAGATTTTCCCATGACAGCACAATCATGTCACCCAGCCCTCAAGCCAAATTTTTTCATGACATGATGGTCATGTCATCTGGATCGTAGGAGTTAATGACCCATTTACCTAACCTTACCTAAAAATACCTCCTGATCCCTTTCTTAATGTTACCACTGCACATTTCTTAAGTATTTCCCTGTCATAGACACATACATAAGCTTATCTGCAGCTATATTGGCCATACTATTTTCCAAATTCAGATATTCTGTACACTAAGTCTGGTATTACATCATTCATGTAGACTAAAAAGCATATAACATAGGCAAAGCAAAAGCAAGAACTAGTCTTACTATTCAGTGCTCAAAATCCCTGTGGCCTAACATGGACTGTAAACCAGCAAATTTAATTATAGATTTTTCTTCCCAGAAAAAGAAGTGCTCTTATGGCTTAATTTTTTTTTTTAAATTACCAATATCACATTTGGAAATAAAATTTTATCTGATATGTATAGCCAAATTTGTAATCAATTCTTGAATAAATTAATATTTCTTTTCTTTTTTTTATACAGTGGAGCAGGTGAGTGGTAGGCACAAGAGACAGTATCTATCTTGTGGGTTGGAACAATGTGTGATCTATCAGGCAGAGGCTTACAGCATAATGATAGATATTAGCAATATAAAAGGCTTATAGCATAATGATAATTATTAGCTATATAAAAGCTTATGACATTAACTCTTGAGGCATATCATATCTACAAAAGGCATAAAGATTGGGGCAATTCACACAGTCATCAACAAATACACACAGACACATACAAGCACACAAAAATATGCACACACACACACACACATGCACATGTACATATACAAGGGTTCACACACACACACAAATACACATGCACACAAACACAAGCACACACACATACGTGCACACACCCACACACACACACGTGCACACACACACACACACACACACGTGCACACACCATGCACACACACACACACACACACACACACACACACACACACACACACACACACACACACACACACACACACAAACACACAAACACACAAACACACAAACACACAAACACAAACACACAGAGAAACACGCGTGCACGCACACACAGAGAAACACACACTCACACACTCACGCATGCACACACACAAACACACACACACACACACACACACACACACACACACACACACACACACACACACACACACACACACACACACACACACACACACACACACACACAAAGCCACCCCACATCCCCCACACAACTTACCTTCGTCGTTGACCGAATCTAAACTGGAGCTGGCTGGAGTCGGCAGAGAGGAGACATGAGAGGTAAGTAACGAGCCAACACATAATTAGTGGAGGGGGAAAACATCACAATTAGCGAGGAGATGAAGGCGAATAACCATTTATGGACACCCAGCAGTCTTGCAACTAGGGACAACTTGCCCATAATGGACAGAAGCCCATCTTTCACCAGTTGCAGTGCGAAACATCTTATTCATTCACTGAAGTGGATATACTGTTATATTTCATAAATTCTGTTGAGACATATATAAATATTATCTTTTTAAAACTGAAGAGCAATAAAATATTGTTAGATGACAACCAAAGGAAATGGAGATATCAGTTTAATGATAAAGACCTTGAAAGAAAAAAAAAATAATAGGCAGAAAACTTGCATAACGCAACTGGTGAAAGATGTCACTTATCTATCTAACATATAGACTTTTACAAAAACATATTTCTTTTGTTAGGGCTCACAAGGGTCCACTACTAATAAAAACACTGTGATGTGCATGCATACTCATTTTTTTTAATACTGTGACTACCTACAATGCAAGATACTCCATGCATATTTCTTTATTTCATCATCTTTTTTTTATGTATTCATTTATTGCATTACTTTTTAATCCGATTAAGATTTTCCGTTTAAAAACTTAAAATCTATCTTTCCTTTTCATGATTTTTTCCTAGAATCTAGATTTTTAGGCTTATGAGTAACATCAATGGGGAATTAAGCAGACAAAAATATTCAGATTGCTTTTGATTTATTCTTAACTACCAAAATAAAATCTATTTTGCAAAATGATGATACAAAGCATTGGTCAAGCTCTACCTAAATAATATTAGCTACATGTGTGCAGCTGCAAAAGCCAATGCTTAAACACAATTGCAGGAACAATTCTAAATGAGGGACAAAGATAAAAAGAAAGCTTACAAAAAAAATAAATAATTTACGTTTGGTATTTTTAAATAATTCAATGTGCATATTCATATCTTTTAGAATTTTACTAGGAAATGTACTAAAAAATTTAAATTTTAAAAATCCCTTTTCATCCCTTTAGTTTTTTTCTCTTCTCCATCTTCTTTCATTTTATGAAAGATTTCACCCAAAACAAAATATCTATTTCCCAAGCACTGATTCTGTAAATCAACTTTTATTGAAATAATAAAAGAAATTCAAGTAAATCATTCCCCCCAAAAAAACTTTCAAAATTAATGCTTAATGTCAAGCCCCATATTGATTAAATTTGCATAGCTGAAAATTATGAGATGCAGGTGGGAAAATTTATTTATAAAAAAAAAAAAAAAATTAATTTAAAAAATAAACAAATATCAACTTTTTGTTTATCCTCTTTTAAATGATTAACTGCCAATATATATCAAAATATTTAAGCAAGACGCTGAAAATAAGACAAACAGTTCTATCCTCCATTAGATGATTAAGCCTCTAGAAACAATTTGTTAGTGTAGTATAAACATACAAATTCCATATGAAAAATATAATTAAAAAAAGACTCCAAAATCAACAAAGTTAAAAAAGTAAGTAAAGCTGCAATCATCCAAATCTAAACAATCCAAACACACAAAAAAATAATAATGATAAAAATAATAACAATAATACTAATAATAACAACAATAATAATAATAATAATGATAATAATAATAATAATAATAATAATAATAATAATAATCACCACAAAAGCAACAATAAGTTAACAAAATTAAAAAATAACCATAAGTAACGAAAAAGCGAATACCCTTTTCTGGCTTAGAAGTACTGTCGGGATTGAGGTTATTTTCCGTCTCTAAGGACCGCGGTCTTGTGAGTGAAGCGTCAGGGGCTGGTGATTGCTTGTAGGAGGCGGCACCATCCGAGAGAGATCTGAAAAATTTGAGGTCTGATCAGAAAAAATGTAAAAAAAAGGTTAAAGAAGTTGAAAAGAATTGTCTTCATCCTGATCTGTTGGGTTATGTGTCCTGGAATATAAAATACTGTCAAGGAATAGTACTGATAATGCTAATGGAGCAAATGAAGTGAACTATTCTCTTATGACAAAGATAAATGTTAATAGTATTTCTTTATCTATGTCTGTATCAATGTACCCATCTCTATAGATATGCTGATAAACTGATACAATGTAGATATAAATATTTACACAGAGAAAGATACATATATATGTATGTCATTTTTCATTTTCTTTAACAAGCAAATTAGAATGACCAAATAGCAGGCTTGTTTCTCAAAAAGTTACACATGGCAGTCATTAATCCATTTAATGCAGTGTGCACTTTGCATGCAGCCTCACTTCACAGATTCAAAGGACAAACACAGATAGGACTCTTTCAATAGCTTTTCTATGTCATTTCATCTTTCTGATTTTCTTCAATGACAAATTTTAGGCCTAACATATAAAAGCTGTCTATGTGTATTTTTCAATAATAACCTCAGATAATTTTTTTTTATTTACTTCTAATGTTTTGACTATTCCTGGGAATAATAAAAAAAAGATTATTATAAACATCAATAATCCCTTTATTCATCCTAACATGGAAAGATATAGAGATATAATATGAAAAGGAATAAATCCTGTCAAGCCACGAACAAAATGACTTATGGAATAGGAATAAGAAAAGCAAAAAAAGGGGAAGAGGAATATGAAGGAAGAGATTACAAACAGGTTACAAAAAGTTTATAAATCAAAAGTTTTTGGGAGTATAAGAAGTAAGAAGTATGGGAATAATCTAAAATGTTTAATGTGAAAAACCAGACAAAGATTAAGAGGATAAATGAGGCAGTGAAACATGGCATGACATGATATCAAAACAGAAAAATGAAAATGTCTGGACTTTGAATCTTAAAACAAGATTTAAGTCAAAGCTTTGAACTCCAAAGAAGTAAAATTGACAGAACTAAAACTATTAGCAGGATGGTTTGCAACATGTGACTGAGTATTCGTATTATCATTACAGAAGTTATGAAACATGTATCTTGAGCTAAAGAAAAAAAAGAAAAGAAAAAGATGAAGATACAAAAATAAAAAGGACAAAGAGGATGAGGAGAAAATAAGATGAAGATATTACTGAGAGGACTGTGGAGATTGTACCAAGTATAAAGTAAGACAAAAAAAAAAAAAAAAAAAAAAAACATGGCTGGATTTGAAATTATTACTATTTTGGGCTTTGACAAGTAAAAAATATAATCCAGAAACACTTACATTCTACAGATTAAAAAAAAAAAAAAATCTAGGATAGTATCTCATCACATTTACATCTGAATTCAATTTCCTATATCCTGAAGATTCTCAATCTCATAAATCTGTTTTCCATTCAAGTAACTAATCAGATGAGTATTCTTCACATGAAGAAAAAAAAAAAACTTTGTTCATGACATGTATCACATCTACACAAATGTCAAAATTCTAGCTAGTTTCTTTACGGTTTTCTCATACTGTGATCACACAAACATCCTATTGTGCAAAGGGTTTCATCATTCAACTAAAACCTATCATGGGTACTTTCTGTTTACACTTGTTCCTCACATGACACAAGAAGCTAAAATGAAATAAAAAGGTGAACATTGTGAGTGAGGGTGATGGGGAAGCAGACATCTCATCCAGCTATGTCAACTGCTTTGCCAGAACATTTGATAAAGGAATAAAAAGCTGTGTGTAGGCAGGGGAGGGGAACGTGACATGCATGTCTGAGAATGCATTCAAGGATGAAGAAAAATCATTAGAATAAAATAAGCTTCCTTTCTCATATCCTTGTTACATCTGGGTTTTCAGGCAAATAAAAATACATTTGGTAATACATGAATACATGCCAAACCCAAAATAAGGTAAGTCAAGCACATTCCTTATTTGGGATTCACTTTAAAAAATAGAAAAATATCTAAAAAAAAAAAAAAAAAAAAAGTAGAGAGGGGTAATCTGAATAAAACCAAAAGAGATAAAAGGCCAACACATTCAACAGCAAACCATAAAGTAGGGGGAACACGATGCAGGCGCGACAATAACAGCGGGATCAGCAGCAGAGAGTTGCTTATCTTTCTTTACTAAAAGACAAAAGAGAACCGTTTCCAAGTACCGTAAAATCGGATAGGGTCTTCGCAGTTCCACAGGCACCAGCCCACAGTCGGAATGGGACCTGAGAAACAACAGTTACTCATGCTCAGCCTCTAGCCTTGCCCTCTGCTCTCAAGAACACCTTCTTAGTCACCACATCAGTGGGATTTTAACAATGGGGAATCACCATTATCTTCAAAGCTAGCATGAACAGCTGATTGAATCTTCAATCTCATTCTTACCCAAAGCAAGTCTGGTTGTCTAAGAAGAATCATTGATCTTCTAGGAAAATAACACTTACTAACATCTAATCAGAAAAAAAGGGAGGAAATGCTAGACAACTATGAAATAAATATTAGGAAAAAGAATGAAAAACACTTGAGATATTAACCAAATATCAAAAATACCAGATATATAAATAAAAACCAAACCTACTGTACTTAACCAAACACTTGAGATAAATAGAGAATTCTGGATAACACATGGACAGGTACCACACATTCTTATAGAAAAGTAAGGCAGAAATTCATTAAAATCTGAAAAAATCCAAAAGCATCTACAGAATCATGGGGGACAATGGGGAGGAGACGACACAAAACGTTTTAACCTTGCGGGAGGAATAGGAAAGAAAACAATATATATTGCATGGAACAAGCACAGTTTCTCATCACACAACAATGTAAGCTGGATTGGGAATAAGATGCTAAGGGATAAAAAATTATATAACTTTTTAAAAAGGATATATGGATTTATATGTGTATGGAAAATATATTACTCTCTTTTTTATATAAAATATAAATATATTACCCTCTCTTTTTTATATAAAACCTTTTCTATTTTTAAAGGCTTATTTCAGTTTATTCCACGTTATTACCAGATACATTCCATTTTTTTTTAAGAAATGAATAAACCAAGAAAACATAACTTATTGAACTTGACATTTTGCAGTGAAATCAATAAATGTAAAATCATCTTTTGTTTAGGATGAATTAAATGATAATTTTATACATAACATTTGTCATATATGTGGCATCTCTCTGCCAATACACATCATGTTAGAAAGAGTTACAATAATTCACATCATACCTTTTACACACAAGTTACTTACCTCATAGATATGGGTATTGGCTCAGACTTGTTGGGCATGGTTATGTCTCCATCAGTTGTGTCTACACCTGCAGTAAAAAGTTAGTTACAATTAGAGTCAGTTTGGGAATTATATAAACACTGTGGCATGAATTTCCCTGAAATATTGCATTCCTATATGCCAATATTATATATCCCAATAAACTTGGATTCCTGAATGTACAAAATTGCCCATCTGCACTGTCCTAACTGTCTCTATTCTGTGTAAGATAGTAGAGGAACTTCGGTATCACCAACAATCCTATCACTATTACCAGCAGTATGATAAACATACTAATATAAAAAAATAAAGAAATTAGATTAGAAAAACTTTGCCTTGCTTACCTCCTGGTTGCATCACACCATCAGGGAACTCAACATATTTATCTGGAAACACCTAAAGATAAAAGAGTAAAGGCTGTTAACAGATTGCTTCCCTACTACATTCTTGTTGAAGTTGAAACATTCAATTTACTCCATCAAACATCTTGCCAATA
>NC_061840.1:16259539-16267039 GCF_019202785.1 Penaeus chinensis
CAGATAGTAAATGCAAGGTGGGTAGGTGGGGGTTAATACAGGATATGTTGTAGGTTGTAGATATTAGGCAGAAAGTGAAAGATAGTAAGTAGCAAGTGGTAGGCTATGACAGATAGTAGATAGTAGATATTAGGTGGGTAACAGGTGGTAAGTAGTATGCAGTAGTTGGTAGGTATTAAGTGGTAGGTGATAGTGATCAGTGATAAGTGGTGGGTGGTGAGTGGTAGCTTGACAGGTGTAGGTGTTGGTGTGCATGTAGATTTGTGTGTTTTTGCATATGTTTCTGAGTGAGTGAAAGAGTAATTACAAAAAAAATTATATATGTGCAAAGAAGGCATATTAAAGAATACTACTGTACAATATTATCAATAGAAAGAGAGAGAGAAAAAAGGAAATGAGCAAAAAATACAAACAAAACACATTTTGTGGAGATACCAACATCTTTCCAATATCCTCAATCACAGCAGCAGAGAATGAGCACTGGTCTATAGCCCCCATTGCATTACAAAGAAGGCAAAGAGAAATTAGCAATCACTGTCGGTTGATGATAATGGGTGACACAGCAATCTGCCCTGTAATTTTCTATTTCCCACAGAGATAAATCCAATTCACAAAAGCTAAATCTAGTTTTACTTATCACCTTTTTGGTGCTAAATAACATATATGTGTATATGTATATATATATGTGTGTGTGTGTGTGTGTGTGTGTGTGTGTGTGTGTGTGTGTGTGTGTGTGTGTGTGTGTGTGTGTGTGTGTGTGCATGTGTGTGCATGTGTGTAAATGTGTGTGTATGTCTACATATGTGTACATATATGTGCATGTGTGTGCATGTGCGTGTACATGCGTAGGTGCG
This sequence comes from Penaeus chinensis, assembly GCF_019202785.1. Lineage (NCBI taxonomy): Eukaryota > Metazoa > Arthropoda > Malacostraca > Decapoda > Penaeidae > Penaeus > Penaeus chinensis. The sequence continues at coordinate 16,260,394 of NC_061840.1, forward strand.
TACATGTATGTGTACAAGTGTATATGTATGTGTGTGTGTAAATGTGTGTGTAAATGTGTGTAAATGTGTGTATGTGTGTTTGCATGTGTGTGTGTGTATGTGTGTGTGTGTGTGTGTGTGTGTGTGTGTGTGTGTGTGTGTGTGTGTGTGTGTGTGTGTGTGTGTGTGTGTGTGTGTGTGTGTGTGTGTGCATGCATGCGTGTGGATGTGTGTGAGCGTGCGTGTGCGTGGGTGTGTGTAGGTACACATACACATATGTCTTTTAAAACAAACAGTCTAATAAGCTCCATCAATGACAGTAACACCTCACCCTACAGAGGCAGAGGAACCACTCATCCCTAAGATTCTTTACACATATGGCAGGAAACTACTCACATCCAGCCAAAGATTCTTCAATCCACTCAGATCGTTCTGAAAGACAGCATATTAAACCAATCAAAACTTTCTGCGAAGTCACAGTCGTTTGTGTTGTTGTCTTTGTTATTGGTTTTCACAAAGTCATTTTTTTCTCTCTCAGTTTGCAAAAAGAAACAAAAACCTTTTTTTTTTTTTTTTTTTTGGTTTGCTTTGTTTTTGCAAGACCATTTTGTGAAAAGAGTTTTGGAAGTTGTCTGGAGTGCCTGGTGTTGAATGCATGCATTGTCAAAAGAAAATTAATTATTACTTCTTTTTTTTTTTTCTTACAAATTGTGCAGAGAAGTTTAAGCAAATATCTTAACTTCTGGGACACTCCAGAAATAAACACTAAATTAGGCCATTTGAATAATACATATTATCAACACTTTATACTTATTTTTAAAATGTATATTTCATTTTGGATGCTTAATTCTCATCATGTTTACTAAAGAAGATTTACACATTTCCAAACACAAGTTCTAATCTTCTCTATTCAATGGAAATACCATCAAATTCAAGTTTTAAGAAAACTATACACAAAACAAGTTTTTAATTATCAACCAATAGTTTTGATATGTTCATATGAAAAAAAACAACAGATATATAAAGCTGAACTTAGAAAATCTTAAAAACAAATCTGAGAAAATGCAAATATTAGACGTCTGACCAATGTCTCGAGCCTTTCAAAGAAAATGTTAAGTTTACTTTTTGTAATAACATCTTACAATATACATAATCTTTTTACCAGAACACATTAGTATTTACATGCAATGGTGACCTTAAATACTCATGCTAAATGTACTGTTCCCCATTAGTTATAAGAATCCATGCATTCTATTTTTTTTACACCTTTTTACATTGGGAAAATGAGCAACTTGATAAAACAGAGAAGGATATTTCTATTTCACATACAAAAATGTCATGTCAACTGTGGAATGTAAATGAAGAAATACATAACACATTATATATAAATTCAAGTGATTATTAAAAATCATGAGCATTATACCTAATCCTATCTGAAACCCTACAACAAATATTTAAGCAATATTTAAATATAATTCATAATTCATATACATCAGTAATCACAGTAAAGAGTATTTCTAAAAAACTCAAATATCTCAAGCCTGAAGCAGGTAAAAAATATTCACCTAACAGAAAAAGGGAAATGAAAAAAGCTAGGATATGATAATATGGTTGACAAGCATTGGGACTGCTTATGTGTAACTGTATAGGAATATATTTTCTATTAGGAAATAAGGTATGATGGCATTTCACTGCTAACCCGCAAATCAAATCAAATAAAATTCTGAGCAACGGATTTATAAACTGCAGCAGTATAATAGAAGAATCGGATAATCATACATACAGTCCTTGTTATAATGATATATGCCTGACGTATATCATTAATATATTTTATATTATTATCTTTGTTTCTCTCTCTTTGTTTTACATCTGCACCTCCAGCATATGCTACTCTCATTCACATAATGAAATAACAATCACCTACTTCTCCTCCAGAAATAATTATTCAAAATCAGAATACAAAAAGCATTTTATAACAAACAAGGTTTTGACCCGCTCCAAGGGGAACCTGAAGTGGAAAATGGGCATGCAATTGCTAGTGTGAATGTGTAGGTGAAGCTCCTGTTTTATCATGCACTAAAATGGGGGCAGACAGATATAATTGCCATGAACAAAACCACATCCATATTGTGCTCTTCTTCTCTCTAATCTCCTGCTTATCTTCTGCTCTTTCCCTCACTCTTTCTCTCTATTATATTCTATGCTTTTAGGAAATTTTCCTGAAAAAAATTAGATTTGTATTTCTGGGACCAATAATCAAGGCTCTTGGATTTTACCATCATCATTTAAATCAGGATACATTAATATAATTAGTATAATAAAATCAAATGTACTAGCTGATTTCTGAAGGAACTGACAGTTCATTTTTTATGCCCATATCTGCAAGTAATCATGCTTTATAGTTTGATAATCTTACATGTAGAGAAAATTTTGAAATACATATACAATTAAACTTTACAACCATTGTTTATACCACAAACTACCTCTACATCTGTGAAAAATAAGTTCTAGTGATTTCACAACCCTCATGCAAAAGCTTCAGTCTCTTTTATATATTGTATCTCCAAGTTAGTGAAAGATTAGAAATGGTGGTAAAGTTGTTTCAGGAAGTATACATACCCATAAATGTATCTTATATATTTTCTCCTTCATCACATTATTAGTATAAGATTGAAACAAGGAGCCATTGTATGGGCAAATCATATACACTAACATGCAACAGTAGTGGTTTTGCATGACACGCAAGTTGTAACATGTCCCAAAATTAACACCAAGTATTTGTATATATAAACCCTTCCTGTGTATTTTACTGTTCTCCCTATTCTGTTGTGTTTTTCTGATTCTTGTTATTCATGATGAAACTACTTTGAACAGAAAAATAATAACAATTTCAAGGAAAATAAATTTGGGATGGGAGGGGGAAAATTTACTTTAAAACTAGCTTCTTTGCAATGGATAGGATAAAACACATGTAAGATATTTAACATATTCATGCATATTTGACATACACATGTAAAATAATGTATATAAACATATATATATATATATATATATATATATATATATATATATATATATATATATATATATATATATATATATGTATATAAATATATATATATATATATATATATATAAATATATATATATATACATATTATAATCAATTAAAGAAATAAACAAAATATCAAAAATCAGTAACTAAACAACACATCAAAAAATATTGCAAAACTGCTGACAGTACCTTGGCCTCCGGGGTACATACAGCGGAAAATACGACCCAGCTCCTCTGCCTGAATGCGCCCTGCTGGAGTCAGTTCTCCACCCCACTTCAGGATCAACACAAGAGAGGGTTCACGAGGAGAGTCACCTTTGGTGGTGTGAATAAACAAGAAATATAAGAATTAGGAACACATATATTTTGAAAAAAGGAATTCAAGAATATGAACTAGTATAAGACAAACCAGGAGTGATGGCTTAATGATAATATGTAAATATAATAATATGATAATATGATATCATTTAAAGAATGGTCATGAATAAATGGCAACATTGAGAGGGGGGATATCTGACATATTTTAAAGCATACCAAATGAAAGATGAATGTGAGTGTGTACACACATACACATACACATACACACACACATACACACATACACATACACATACACATACACATACACATACACATACACATATACATATATACACACACACACACACACACACACACACACACACATACACACACACACACACACACACACATACACACACACATACACACACACATACACACACACATACACACGCACATACACAAACACATACACACACACATACACACACACATACACACACACATACACACACACATACATACACACATATACACACACACACACACACACACACACACACACACACACACACACACACACACACACACACACACACACACACACACACACACACACACATACACATACATATACACACACACACACACACACACACACACACACACACACACACACACACACACACACACACACACACACACACACACACACACACACACACACACATATATATATATTTATATTTATATTTATATTTATATTTATATTTATTTATTTATATATTTATTGATTTATACATTTATTTATTTATATATATACATATATATATATAAAAATATATAAATATAAATGTAAATATAAATATAGATATTTTTAAATATATATATATATATATATATATATATTATATATATATATATATATATATATATATATATAAATATAAATATATATATATATATAAATATACATATACATACACACACACACACACACACACACACACACACACACACACACACATATATATATATAAGCATACATATATATATATGAGCATATATATATATATATATATATATATATATATATATATATATAAAACATAAATATAAATATAAATATATATAGCAAAGAAGAAAATACGTAGAACCAAATTTTTCATTTCTCACTCTAAAAGCTCTGAAATATCAACAAACATATAAAGAAAAAAAAAGAGCGAAAAGAAAAGCAGCTCACCTTCCTCGCTACTTGAACGTCTCTTCCACCCTCTCGGTTGGTACTTCAGTTGAACTTTGCGATTGATACCCGAAAAGTGGCCATACCTGCAAATTTGGGATACTTTGATTTCATCTGCTATCAAACAGAGACAAAAATACATAAATAAGTATAAGCAGATGAAATCTTTGTAAGGCAGAATAAAATTATTTACTTAATTCTCTCTTTCTTTTTATTAATTAATTCTGTATGTAGTTAATAAGCCTATTATATTTCTCATCTGTGAAAAAACATTTTCTTTGAGCTGGCATACCCTTATTAAAATATATTACAATATACAATATACTCCATCTATAATACCCAAATGTATACTGACCAATTACATATTAGTATATCATAGCATAAAATGTTCTCCAATAATACGAAGACATTCATCGATAGAATTAAGAACACTTTATAGCTTACCATGTTTCATATAAATTAAAATCTCTTTACAGCCATAGAGCCATGAGACAATTTCACTAAATATTACTGTTTTAGTACAATGAAAAAATACCACAGCAATACAGATAATACCCTATACAAAGAGTACATAAACAAATGAACCTAATATCACCGTCAGACATTTTTAGTAGAAAGGTTAAGAAGAATGTTTTGGTTAGAGAAATCTCTTTAAGCACAAAACACTGGTGTTGGTACCTTATCCAGTAAAAACATTAACATTAGATATTGGAAGGAAATCAAAAGAAAATTAAATGGGTAATTAGCAGTAAGCTGAATAGTTTAAACTGCAGTCAGTGCTAAATTCCTCTAATACAAATACGACCACAAAAAAATCCCAAAAAAGCATCGAAAAAGGTAAAAAATAATATTTGGAAAAATCTACATCAACCTCACAAATAAAGGATCTCTATGCTTATATATATCATGCATACCAATACTTTGAAAATCAAAAACAATTTAAAAAATCAATTAACCTATATACATAAAAGCAAACAATCAAAGATGACATAAACAATACCACGAAATCAAGACTAAAAGACCATGTCACCTTCGGCCTCGTCACAAGGAACAACTTGTAAGGTAATTACGTGCAAAAACCTCATTAATTGGAAATTACTGTCATAACATCCTCATGACAACTCGTCAATTTCCTGTCACACCACCTACACCTTACAGAATGGTATGTTGGAAGTAATAAATGTTTTTTTGTTTTAATTAATACATGCATTCTTATCTTCTTTACTTCTGACTGGCTGAACAAGACAGCCAATCAGGTATCATCAAAATTGAAATTATTGGTATAAAACAAACCTATATTGGTAATCCTCTTCTTACAAAATATAGATTCTGAAAAACATTTACAAATATGGTTTTACTACATTATATCTTGATGTGTGTTACTCTGGAAAGCTGTTCTCAAAAACAATGGGATAATTAATTGTTTATTTATGTTTCAACGTTTATCAAGTTATATCAAATTCGTGTTGTTTCTCTAGGTCGCCCTCACCTCACTATATTTCTACTAAACTGCTAACTCCATTTTATACTATTAACCACTTCATAAATTTTAGGAAACCATATCTGCCTCAGAGCAATTAGAATGGAGTATTATTTCTAGCATATCAATATCAAATAATGTCTCTTCTTTCTTCAATCATATTAGAACGAATTGTATCAGACACTGTAATTAATACCATATAACTTAATCACGTGATTTGTATCATCACTAAATCTTCCTATTCTTCATCTCAACATCAAAAACACAGAGAAACATCCAAAAATTACATAAGAGATGTTTAAGTAGGAAAAAAGAAGAAAATATTTGTAAGACGTGTCATGCAACCATGACTTTTAGAAAGTTTTGACATGCAACATAAATGTGCATTGAATGAGGCATCAGACCCAAGCTCTCATGATTCTTTATGAAGAAATACATCTTTCATTCTGACAACGAGCATGGAGTTTTCTTGTTTTTTCTCCTTTGTTATTTGCTTACATTTCTGTTTCTTCAAATCCGTGAATTCCTTAAAGGCATAACGTTTACCTTTGTTATTCTGCCCCTTCCAAAAATAGGTGTGTGCTCA
>NC_061840.1:16272039-16274539 GCF_019202785.1 Penaeus chinensis
GTGTTTAACAAATGAGAACCTGAACTTGTGGTAACGGAAAGCCCTATTTCTCTCTTTAATCTTTTCTTTTTTTCTTCTCTTTTTTTTAGTTTTCTTATTTCATTTGTTTCCTTGTATTACTGTTAAAATGAGGTAAGTAAAAAGATGTAAAAGAACTGAACAAATTCTATCATGACCCCACTCAAAGCTAAAACCAAGGAAAAGCACCATATTCATATGGTGATAAATAATAATAATGATGAGAAAAACAAAAAACTACCTTAAAAATGGTAATCACAGGAGTAAACTAAAGATAGATATCTCTGTTTCAAGTATGAGATCTAAAAACAAAAAATCTGTATCAAACAATGTGTAATTCTATATACTAACTATTCCTTGGTGCTCATAACCAACCATACTCTCTTCTGTATCACTACTAAGGATGCCTGATATAGTCAGCAAAAAAAAGTTTCAAATTCAGTACACAATATGCAAATATCAAACTCATTACAAATCAATTTTCTATGTATTGATAATCTTAATGGACAACATAAACTGTAATATACGACTTTCAAAGTAAGTATCAGTAATCTTTCACTTCTAGAATAAGCCAAAATGTGTTCTAAGCTGCCATCTAATACATTCCTAAATTCATTATCAATTTTATCTAACTCTTTATACATCTAATTAATCAACCAACATGAAGAAATAATCTTTTCCTGGGAAAGATAATCCACTTAACCTTTTAAACTCAATGAAACTTTACTACCTTTGTATTATTTTTTCTTGAATTCCTCATTAACAGTGTGACTTACATCAAATTTTGCAGAACCAACCTACCCTAAAACTAAAAGCTATCTATGATTCCAACTGGAACAAAATTTACTGTTAGCACAACAATGAATCTCTAAGTTATGATACATTTTTTCATTCTATGAGCAGTAAGTAGGACATATCAATATGCAAGTAATATTTTCAATCTAACCAAACATATCCTTTAAATTCTTTTTTTACAAACAAAACAAAATACAAATGTCTCACTTATTCTGAAATAAACAATCCAACCACTCTCACTTTCATTTCATCTTAATTTCCAAAAGTATTCAGAAAAGAAGAAAAAAAAAAACGATTACATGTATGTTACAATGTAACAGGCATTTTGCACAGAGAAACCTAAAAGAATGCCAGGCTTAAGTATCGGCATGCAACTTTTGCATCCAAACTGGCCACTGAACAAAAGATCTATCCTCCTCTGAAACTATTAGCAGTTTCTACATTCCCTTAAATTGGACTACTCACACCTAAATCAAACTGAGTATTTGGAACAGTAGTAATGGTGAAAATGGCAATGAACACTGCACCATGCAGGATCCTTTCAGACTAGTGATCACTATGTCATTTTCATTCCCCCCCCCCCCCCCCCATAAATATGTTCCTAGCTCTGTTATAAACAGTAAGCATTACTGAATGTGTTGATGGAATTTCTTTATAATCCATTTCTAAGGTTATTTCTACCAAAACACATGGTAGTGCCTTCCTCATTGGTGTATGTTATGCATGACATTTACTAATACCAAATAAAAAATAAATATAAAAGAAAATCCACTGTCATACAGAAGTATATTTTGTGTCATATCAATGCACTGAAAATGCTTTTGTCCATTTAATCAATGCTTTTCTTCTTGTGTATGAAACATTTTAAGGAATGAGTGTATAAAAGCAGTCCCATCTGTGCACACTGATAAGCATGCATGCAGACAAGCCTGCAGACACTCATGCATATACATGCACACGCACACACATATACATCCTCACTCACTTTTGCAATTACACATATGTATATGCACATATGTACTGTAATGCTACATGTCCTTACCTTCTTTGTTTTCATTATTTCATTATCATATATTCTCCTCTTTAGTACAATATTCCAAAATATGAAGATAAAGGTACTTAAAGGACACGTGGCACCATTGTCTCAATAAAATTTCTATAAAATGTGGATTAAAAAATGTGTAATTGCTGAGCTAGGCCCAGCCCATTTGCCAACCTCAACTGCAAATATTTAAAGTTTTTTTACCATTTACCAAGAAAATATAATGAGGTTATTCATAGCATAATATATCACAAAGACTAACATCATCCGGTTTTGTTAACCCATTCGCCCCAGATTTATGCTCTGTCCACTGTAGTTTTTAGTGAATTTTGTTACATACAGATGGCTCCACATGTGTTCAGCCGGCAAGGATTCTATCAGTAGGCCTTAGTTACCGATCCTGATTTCCCCATTCCTTGAACTGGTGGGAAAATGTGTTTTTGTTATTATACCATTGCTATCCATACTCTTATTATTGTTATGGTTATTAAATTGTCATTAAAATATTTTAGACAATGAAATGATACAAAAGACCCTTTCCTAAAGTGAAGGAAAAGGTTAAACAGCTGAGATAGGTAGTTCTGATAACTGGCTATTTAATGATTAAGAACTTCTAGAGCCATCTATGTGTAAATTCAATAAATA
>NC_061840.1:16279539-16287039 GCF_019202785.1 Penaeus chinensis
ATATTTAGTCTACCACCAAAATCTATTCAGTATAATGGCACAGTAATTGGTGATGAAGTTTGTAACTAGGGGCATCATAAAGCCATTTCTGTTGTGATACATGATATACTACTGGCAAACATTAAAGTACTTCAAAAAATGTATACAAAAATAAAATATGACTATATAGTCGTTCATGTAAACTCAAAAACTAAAAAAAAAAAAAAAAAAAAAAAAAACAAATCAATACACTACATCAAAAAAGGAAAAAAAAAAAAGAAAAATAACAAAGAAAACTAATACAACAGTTCTCAGGAGGAAAACATACACCACTGTAGTTTGGGGGTTCCCCAGTCTCTTGCCAAGGCCACATGAGGATAGTGCTAAACCACAAGCCTCAAAAGGGAACATTCAGGAGGAGTAGGCCTATGCCACAGTGCAGCATGCCAAGGAGAGGTCTTCAGGAGAAATATCTGTGTTGCATTTAATAATCTATTCAGTTTACAAGGATCTTCCTTGTGTTAAACATCAAGGGCATATTTACATTTGGAGAAACTATTAAAAAGGAAAGTAACAATTGAAAAATACATCTTTATGTACAGACATTCCCATATGTTTTTTAAATATCAGCTGATTCTGATTCCTATTCTTACTTAGCAATTTCAAACTAATGCAATTCTATAACAATACAAAAAGATTTTCCTAACCAATCAGGAGCATAGAAGAGCAAAAGCTTATGCTTATCTCCTACTATGTACAACTGACAAGGAAAAAAGCATACCTTCTAATGAATTACATGCTAAATATATGGCGATTCTCTTCACTGGGAAAAGTACAGAAGAGCCATGCTTTATTGCTGAAGTCATGTCACTCTAAAAGTACAGGTAAAGCTAAGTTGTTGTAGAGATGTTACATATTCTTCTGGCAAATATACTTTTTCTTATAAACATCTTTATAAGATAGTAATTTGCAGTTTCATAAAATGTGATTCCTACTCATCCAAGCACCAATATAAATGCATGAGAGGAATAATAACAAGCAAAATAAATAACTCATGATCTTGCCATTAAAACCTTTTCAATAGTATCTTTACCTTAATAAGCACCAAGTAATCTCCATAATATACACAAGAATCCCTCTCTTCTTCCTCTTACACCAATCTAACAAGCCAAAAGAAGTACCCCACTCCCACATTATATACAAAAGAATTTTCCAATTTCACTCTTACCCCCCAAACACCCCATCAACCTGACTAGTCGTCACCTTCCGCTCTACCTGCACCGCGCCCTTTTCCCATTCTTCAACCCCAACCGCATTTCAAGTGACTGTAACATCTTCACTCTTTCTCTGCTCAGTGGTTTCAGAGTTATGGATGCACAAATGTGTGTTCTGCATCTGCTGCCAAAAGCAAACAAGTGAAAGAAAGAGGGAGAAAAGAAGAACGTTCAGTACAGGTTCCTCAGCTGATTTCAATTTCTTATATTCTTCCTTCTGGCTTAGGGCAATTAATTGTGCCATGTCTAATTAACTGGGAAGAGTTACTGCATATTATTCATCTTTAGCATTATTAAAAAAAAAGAAAACTTCCCAAAAATCTATGCAAACACATTAGAATTTACAGAGTTTTCTTTTCTGGTCTGATTCCTTCAAAGTATACTAGAAAGAATAATAAGATTTTTTAAAAATATGTCTTTAAAAATATGATATGAAAACCAAGAAAATGCATAGAAAGACAAGTGTTAAAGTATATATACACATTCTCCTTAAATCCATCACACGTAATATGGAATCGCTGCCACACTTCTCTTACCTATTGTCAAAGTAGAATCACCTGATTAAAAAGCAATGGAAAAAAGAGAGTGCAAAACTAGAATCATGGTAGTACTAGAAATGTATAAAAAACTTAAGTGACACACAAAACTCCAAAGAGGAAATCAGTTTCATTTACACACAATTCAGATGTCAACCAATCTCATATCCAATGCATGCTGAGGAAGCTTTCAAACAGAGTATGCATTGTTACAAAAGCCAGCAAAAAATGTATTCTTTCTTTGGAATGTTAAAGCTGTAAGCAGGTTGGAATAGACAGAGGTCTGTTTATCAACATACAAAGCAAAAATGAAAAAGAAAAAAAAAACAACACCAAGTGTGACAATCCACCAAGGGTGAAATACAAAATGCATGTAAAGAGGACTGCTATGGCCAAGGGAAGCTCCAGACAGATCAAAACCAAAAACTCAATATAAATAGAATAAACAAAAAATGATAATCATAGAAAATCATCATAACAATAATAAAAGAAAAATTATAATGATGAAAAAAAAAATATATATATAATGATAATAATGATAATAATAATAATAATAATAATAATAATAATAATAATAATAATAATAATAATAATTATAGCTGTAATAATAATAATAATAATAATAATAATAATAATAATAATAACACACAAACTGTACAACACGATGACCAAGCCGTGCTCACGAGGGACCCCAAACTCACATTTCCAAGACACTCTTCAACTGCTCCAGCTTCCCCTTCTTCTCTTCGGTCTCTGGGTCTGCGCGGTTCTGCTCGATCTCTGCCAGCAATCCCCGCGCAATGTCCAGCACCTCTTGCAGCTGTTTGGGCTTTTTCAGCTTGACATGACCATCTTTATAACCATCATATTTGGCAAAGAGCTCAAAGAATCTATACAAAAAAAAAAGGAGAGAAAAAAAAAATTCCCATTTGAAGAAAAGAAAATAGATTATCAACGGATGATTTTTGCTGTTGCTGCTAAACATCTTTTCTAACAACTATTATGACTTACTCATGACTTATTAGCACTGTTTTTTTGCAAATACTAAATAATATTGACATACTTGGGATGTCTGACTTCCATCTTCATCTTCTGTTTGGGCGTTCTGTCACCGTGTCTGATAACAGCAACCACACATCGCAGTTCCATCCTATGGGAAGTGATGGTATGAGGCTTTAAGCATCTAGTTTATGTCATTTTACCCTCGGTTTTGATTAACTATAGTATACAAAGCAATAATCTCCATTTTTTTATATTTTGGAAAGCAATAGGAATTGAAAACGAGTCTTCTTTTATCATCAAGATGAACATTTTTCAACTCTTAACACTTTATAGGTAACACCAACCTTGAAAAAATAAAACATAATAATTAAATACATAATAAAAAACACAGTTATATATTCAATATGCCTTATATATATCATACAACTTACATTTTTCCAAAGGTAGTTGGTACAATAGGAGGGTCATCTAGCTGGAAAGGAATTGCCCAAGGGATGTGGAATGTTGGCGCTAATTCACGCAATATCATGTTGCCAAGGATCTTTGCGCAATCATCGTAGTATTTGCTGGAGTTCTTGACAAAACTAAACCCATTTACATCACATACATATGACTTTCCATTTGCTCTGAGGGAGAAAGCATATGATGTTGATGTATATCAATAGTGTATATTCATATTTTATTCCTTTTTTTTTTTTTATTATTACAAATGTTTTACATACATATTTTCAATGCTTATATGAATGTGCTCCAAATCCAATACAATTAGCAAACAAAATGTCTAAAGTGCAAATCCAAATCAGGAGCACAGCAACTTACCTTAATAAATCAAACCCACACACTGTCTGCTTAAATGCAATACACACTTTTCTTGCTATTAATTTTTCTGCATTGGATAATATCACAGGGTATCTAACTTCCTTCCCTTCACTATCTCTTTCAACTTTTCCATCCAGTGCAGGTGATTTCCGTGCCTCTGCGTGGGCGTAATCAGGTCCTACTGTGTATACCTAGTCATTGGAAATAAGGAAGAATAATTTTTTTTGTGTAATTAGGATTTCCTATTGAAAGTGAACAAATATTTGAGTTTTAAAGGGAAAATTTCATATGTAATATACTCATATTCTTTGGTATATTTATTTCATTGTGATTTTGTAAGCTTGTAAGATATGAACTCTTTTATTTCTTATACCTTGACATCTGTTCCATCTGTGGGCATAAAATCTTCATATATATACGACCCAGTTTTTCTAACTCTGCTTTCTGGAGAATAGACACTGCTCCTGGAACCAATCTGAAAAAAGTTAAAAAAAAAGGTGAAATTAAGCTCTTTATTAAAATAAAAATAAAAAGTCATATATGAAACCATTACTATTCCTATTATTGGTAAAAACTTGTGAGTAATAAAAATCAAATACTAATCAAACATCTCTTATCCCCACCTATTTCACCACTTCCTCACTTTTGTGCATAGACGGAGATGAGAAATCAAATTTGGTGGCAGGAGTGGGATTACAAACCTCCGCTCTCCTGCACGTTTCCTTTTTTTTTTTTTTTTAATTCTTTCCTTCTTTCCTCTGCCTTGTTCTCTTTTCTTTTTCACTTTAAACTATCCCTTGCCCCTTTCCTCTCTGAATTCTTTTGCCTCACCTTTCTGAACAACCTCTGGGATCCTCCCCCTGCTGAAGTAGGATAGTAGATGTAGATGTTGTGATCTTCAGCAGATACAGGCTTCTCTACAAATGGTTTGTTGAACACCACTCCATTCACCTCCACGTGATCTTCACCTTCAATCAGTTCCCGTTCTGGATAAAAATGTTAGTTATATATCTTAATTTTGTTAGGTTTGGTTTCACAAAGCGAGACTGGCTCTGTAGTTACTGTGAATATCAATATACCTCCTACTTGGTACATTTTACCACATTCTCAATTTCTATTTGTGTCACATTGTATTTTTCTTAATATGTGTCTGTGTTTCTAATTATCTGTCTTCACTTACTAGAAGGGTCTTTGGAATCTCTGTCCAGAATGGCAAATCTTGGTAGCTCAATCCCCTCTCTTTGTAATGTGCTATACACAGCTCTTCTGTCCTGGAATATTAGAAATAAAAAGCATCAGTACACAGTGTTACACACAGCTTCAATAAATCTATACTCTTGCACATACAGTATCTTTCTGCAGGCTCTATGATTTATGCAATGTATATACCTTTGAATCTCACTCACCTGGAGGTCATACTGCATATCAAGATTATTAATGATGTATGGCTTACGCAGATCTGTATATGCCTGGGCCTTCTCTAGCGGGAAGCCCTTTGAGTGAAAGCTGATGAGGCAGTCACATACTGGCCATTTTTCTACAGGTTCCTGATTGAAAGAGAAGAAGGGAATATGAAGATCTGATGGGACAATTTCATAAAGAAGTCATGATAGGAATGTCTGCTAAAATATATGCAAGGGTAACTTTTTTAATAACAAAGACATTTTTGTGCCTCCAACCTATAAACTAAATAGCAATCAAAATAGTCAGATTATGAACAGAGGTCTGTGAGATACTAGATTAAATTTAGAAAATACAATAAATAAACAAATAATATAGACTAAGTAGCAAATGAATACTTTCAATTAAGTTCTTTCTTGTTTCACAACCTTTGTATCTCATAAAAGTGGGTTGCTGATAAGAACATTTTGTATATCTCCCTCTAGCTTTCCATTTACTAGGATGTGTCTGATCTTGATTTTAAAAGTACACTTCTTATCAGTCTAATCATTATCTGTCAAGTGTAAGTGGAGGTCATCTACGTAAAACTGATTATGTCATCAAACAAAACTATTTGTGTAGCAGCGAAGATGTTTTACTCATTTCTGGCAGATTGATCAATTAGGGAGTAATGTTTTGAAACTGGTGAATTTTGTCTGTGCACTGGAAAGCTGTTTGACTGCAATCGGAACAAAATGTTTAATGCATAAGCATGAATATCTACTCTCCTACATATTCATATGCATATATATATATATATATATATATATATATATATATATATATATATATATATATATATATGTATATATATGTATATATATGTATATATATGTATATATATTACATATATATATACATATATATACATATACATAAATATATTTACATATATATACATATATAAACTTATATATACATATACATATAAATTTATACATATACATATAAATATACATATAAATATATATATACATATAAATATATATATACATATAAATATATATACATATAAATATATATATACATATAAATATATATACATATAAATATATATATATATATATATATATATATATATATATATATGTATATATATATAAATATATATACATATAAATATATATATATACATATATATATACATATAAATATATATATACATATAAATATATATATACATATAAATATATATACATATAAATATATATATACATATAAATATATATATACATATATATATATATATATATATATACATATTAATATATATATACATATAAATATATATATATATACATGTAAATATATATTACACATATAAATATATATATAAATACATATACATATATATATCAATATATATACATATACATATATATAAATATATATACATATATATATATATATATATATATATATATATATATATATGTAATATATATTTATATATATTATATGTAATATATTTATATTAATATGTATATGTATTATATATATATATATATTATATGTTAATATATATTTACATGTATATATATTTATATTATTATATATATTAATATGTATAGAGAGTATTTATGTTATATATATATTAATATGTGTATTATATATATATATATGTGTAAATGTATGTGTGTGTGTGTATGTATGTATGTATGTATGTATGTATGTATGTATGTATGTATGTATGTATGTATGTATGTATGTATGTATGTATGTATGTATGTATGTATGTATGTATGTATGTATGTATGTATGTATGTATGTATGTATGTATGTATGTATGTATGTATGTATGTATGTATGTATGTATGTATACATATTTATTAATTTATATATATATATATATAAGAGAGAGAGGGGGAGAGAGAGAGAGAGAGAGAGAGAGAGAGAGAGAGAGAGAGAGAGAGAGAGAGAGAGAGAGAGAGAGAGAGAGAGAGAGAGAGAGAGAGAGAGAGAGATACATATACAATTGTCCAATTTTCACCAATCCAGTCAATTGTTCTGCACATCCCAGATGAAATAATAAAGCCTATCTTGATGCTCCAACTCAACCTCTGAAAGTTGCTCAATATTTATGAACACATCCCCCCCCCCCCCCCACTATCTTAACTGAAGTCCTGAATGCCTTCCTCTCGCATTCTCATCCTTGCCTTATCCTTTGTAGACGTTTAAAAGAGAAGGCCCCTATCATCTCTTCCCTCCCTCATTCTTCATCATGTGAACTCATCTTGAATAAATCCTTGGGAAAGATTTCTGAGCACCCACACCCTCAACCTTCACCCACTGCCCCATACAGTAACTCTGAATAAGGCCTTGAAAAGTCCGCATCACGCACTTTTTTCCTACTTTATCACATAGACCCACCTTGAGTTAGGACCTTGAAACCTCCTTACCCTCAGAACCTCACCTTGAACAAGATCTAGAGATGGAGATCTTCAAACCTC